>NC_057715.1:48577114-48581471 GCF_004010195.1 Chiloscyllium plagiosum
CTTTTTCCACGTATGGAGTTAGCTATTACGAGGGGGCATAGCTTTAAATTAAGGGGTGGTAGGTATAGGACAGATGTTAGGGGTAGATTCTTTACTCAGCGAGTCGTGAGTTCATGGAATGCCCTGCCAGTAGCAGTGGTGGACTCTCCTTCATTATGGGCATTTAAACGTGCATTGGATAGGCATATGGAGGATAGTGGGCTAGTGTAGGTTAGGTGGGCTTGGATCGGCGCAACATCGAGGGCCGAAGGGCCTGTACTGCGCTGTATTCTTCTATGTTCTATGTTCTAAAGGCTTTGTTGAAGTCCAAGTATACCATGTCAACTGCCCTACCCTCATCTATTTGCTTGGTCACCACCTCAACAAAACTCAATGAGGTTTGTGAGGCACGAACTGCCCTTGACGAAACCATGTTGACTATCTGAAATCAAATTGTTGCTTGCTAGATGATTATAAATCTTATCTCTTTTAATCCTTTCCAAAACCTTTCCAACAACAGAAGTAAGGCTCACTGGTCTATAATTACCAGGGTCATCACTGCTGCCCTTCTTGAACAAGGGCACAACGTTTGCAATCCTCCAGTCTTCGGGTACTAAACCTGTAGACAATGATGACTCAAATATCAAAGGCAAAGGCTCTGCTATATCCTCCTAGCTTCCCAGAGGATCCTCCTATAAATCCCATTTGGCCCAGGAGACTTGTCTACTTTCACTCCTTCTAGAATTGGTAAACCTGTTCATAACTAACAGGTGTTTTTGGAAAAAAAAAGTGATTAAGGGATTTTGAAACCATTCTATATACTTCCATTATTATAAAAATGATACAAAAATTCTTAGTCAACATTAATATCGACATCCTGTTTTGAGTTTGTAAAGGGGGTTAGGCTTGAGTGTCTTCTGTTTAATTCTGAGAAGACAAAGGATGGTGCAGGAAGAGTTTGCGATGTAACTAAATCATGTATGCCATAGAATATAGTATCTCAGGCATGCAGGTGACAAAATACTTAAACCTGTAGAAAGGATGAGCATGTGGCTATCACGGGTCCTTTTGAAAGAATCCTTTGGACTTGGTGTAGAAGTGAAACATAAACTCAAAATTGCATTACAAAATTGAAGATCAAGGTAGTGGAAGTCTTCAAATACTGAACATCGATTTAACATCAAAATTGCAGTATTAATAAACTATTATATCTGGGTTAAATTAGTCTCAGCATGAGGAGTGACAAACATCTTTTAGTATAAAGAAAACAAAAATAACTGAGTACTGAAGATCTGAAGCAAAACACATTGCTGAAGAAGCACAGGTCAGCAGCATCTGTAGAGAGAAAACAGTGGATTGGAAAATGGTTGGAGGCACCAAATACTGCAAAGGCTATGGACTCGACAACATTCTGGCAATGGTCTGAAGACCTGTACTCCAAAACTTGCTATTCCCCCTAGCCAAGCTCTTCAGGTATAGTTACAACACTGACATCTACCTGGCAAAGTGGAAATTTGCCCAAGTATTTCCAGGCAGGAAATGTATAACCTGTCCAATTACTGCCCCCATCAATAAAGTGATGGAAGGTATCATCAAAAATGTTATCCAGCAGCAATAACCTGTTCACTGACGCCCAGTTTGCATTCTTCCAGAGCCACTCAGGTCCTGACCTCATTGCAGCCTTGGTTCAAACATGGACAAAAGAGCTCAATTCCAGAGATCACATGAGTGTGACAACCCTTAACATCAATGTCATGTTTGATCGAGTGTGGTATTAAGGAGCCCTAGCAAATTCGGAATCAATGAGTATCCGGTGCAAACTCTGGTGGTTAGTCATACCTGCCACATAGGAAGATGGTAATTGTCATTGGAGATCAGTCATCTCAGCTCCAGGACAATTCTGCAGAAATTCCTCAGGGTAGTGTTCTTGGCCCAACCATCTTCTGTTGCTTCATCAATGACCTTCCCTCCAAGTTAGATGAGGGAATTGTGCAATTAATTGCAAACATTTTCAGCACCATAAAGAAGTCCATGTTCAAATGCAGCAAGCTATGGACAATAAATGGGCTTGGGCTGAGAAGTGGCAGTTAACATTTGTACGACATGAATGCCAAGCCTTTATAGAACCATAATCCCTACAGTGTGAAAACAAGCCCTTCAGCCCAACATGTCCACACCGACCCTCAGAAGAGCAACCACCCAGACTCATTCCCCTAATCTATTACTCTACACTTACCCCTGACTCATGCATCTAACCTACATTCCCCTGAGCACTGTGTGGGTAATTTAGCATGACCAATTCGCCTAACCTGCACATCTTTGGATTGTGGGAGGAAACCGGAGCACCCGGAGGAAACCCACAGACACTGAAGACCGTGCAAACTCCACACAGACAGTCACCCAAGGCTGGAATTGAACCCGGCTCCCTGCTGTGAGGCAGCACTGTTATCCAGCAGCTATTAGATTATTATCTGATTTGAGACAATCTAATTACCTTGAAATACAATAGCACTGTCAACATCCTGCATTATCAGTGCCTGGAAACTCAACTGGTCCTGCTACATGAACACAGTGGCTATAAGGCAGCTCAGAGTGTAAGAATACGACGAGTAACTCGTCACCTAACTTCTCAAAGGAGTCTACCATCTATAAGCACCATCAGGAGTGTGATGGATTGTTGCTCACTAGTCTGGATGACTGTAGCTCCAATAATGCTGAAGAAGCTGACACCCTCCAGAACTTGATGCCACTGCATCTGCAAGCATCCACTCCCTCCCCCAATTGCCCATTCGCAGCAGTGTGTACTATCTACAGGATGCACTGAGAAATTCACCAAAGATAATTGCATTGTATTTTTCAAACCCATGGCCACTTCTATCTAGAAAGACAGGGCAGCAGATATATGGGAACACCACCATTTTCAAGTTCCCCTCCAGGCCACTCGCCATCCTGGCAAAGAAATACATTGCCATTTTTTTCACTGTTATTTGGCTTAAAATCCTGGAAATCCCTCCCTAATGGCATTGTCAACCCACGCAAGGTTGACTGCAGCAATTCAAGAAGGTAGCTATCCTCCAACTTAAAGGCAACAAAGTATTGACAACAAGTGTTGGCCATCCAGCGATACCCATGTTGTATGAGTGATTTTATTTGATAAAAAAGCCTTGTTCCAATTGTGGAGAAAGTGAGGTCTGCAGATGCTGGAGATCAGAGCTGAAAATGTGTTGCTGGAAAAGCGCAGCAGGTCAGGCAGCATCCAGGGAACAGGAGAATCGTCGTTTCGGGCATAAGCCCTTCTTCAGGAATGAGTATCTAATTGTTCTAATTGTATCCAGCATATACCATACTAAACTGCACCATATTCTGAAGATGTTTTTTCGGCGATTGGAGAGGGAGTTTAAAAAGAAACGTATACGGATGATATCAGATGAACAAGTGGATTCTTTCCTGTTTTGGAAACAAAAGACTGAGGAGAGGCAAAAATCACAAATTGAGGGGCTTTGTAGGGTAAACATACTGTTTTACTTGTAAGTGTCAAAACTAGAACCATTAATATAAAATAGTCAGCAATAAATCAGGAGATTCAAAAAAAATCTTTAATCATGCAATGGGGCGAATGTGATTGATGTGAAGAGCATCAATGCTTTCAAAGGAGGGTTGTACAAGCATATTAGGGAATAGGTCATACTGGTAGAATTATATTAAAAAAGGAACTGTAACACTGGTACAAAATGGTTGGGCTGAGTGTTCTTTTTCTGTGCTTTATAATCTATATATAAAACATCCAACTTACAATTGGTAACATTTGTCATTACCTTTCAAATACAACATATATGTTGTATACTAGATGGTAGTATACTGCCATCTATATACTTCCAATCATAAAGCCAGATTTATGATTGGAAGTAACAATAAGGCTACTTATGATGAGAGTAAATTGGACAGAAACACTTGTGTCCTCGCATGAACAGCTAATGTGGAAATCTGAAATGAGACAGTACAAAACAAAGGATATACTCAAAACAGGTGATGAACCAGCTGTGGAAAGGACGATGGATGAAGACTTGCCATCTGAGGTAGTTTGGGCTGAGGTTAGGAATAGGAAAGGTGAGCTCACCCTGTTAGGAGTTTTTTACAGGCCTCCTAATAGTCCTAGAAACGTAGAAGAAAGGATTGCGAGGATGATTCAAGAGAAGAGTGAAAGTAATAGGGTGGTTGTTATGGGGGACTCTAACTTTCCTGATATTAATTGGGAAAGCTATAGCTCAAGTTCGTTAGATGGGTCAGTGTTTGTCCAATGTGTGCAGGAGGGTTTCCTGACACAATATGTAGATAGGCCAACAAGAGGTGAGGCCATACTAGATTTGGTTCTGGGTAA
>NC_057715.1:48583761-48594609 GCF_004010195.1 Chiloscyllium plagiosum
GGGGTAGTTATAGGACAGATGTTAGGGGTAGGGTTCTTACTCAGCGAGTCGTGAGTTCATGGAATGCCCTGCCAGTAGCAGTGGTGGACTCTCCCTCATTATGGGCATTTAAGCGGGCATTGGATAGGCATATGGAGGATAGTGGGCTAGTGTAGGTTAGGTGGGCTTGGATCGGCGCAACATCGAGGGCCGAAGGGCCTGTATTGCGCTGTATTCTTCTATGTTCTATGTTCTAAACAGAGGGACCTGAATGTTTATGTGTAAGAATCATTAAAAGTCGCAGGACCAGTTGAGAATGCAGTTACTAAAATTGTTCATCATGCATTATAGCTGAACTAAGAGGCCGAGGTTCAAGTCACACTTGCTCCAGAGGTGTGTAAAAACCTATTTTGGATGGCTTGATTTTAAAAGATACACCCTTGGCCTTTATTAATAGTGACAGAGTTAAAGAGTGGAGCAGTTATGTTGAAGCCAAATACGATACTAGTTTGGCCTTGGGTCGAATATTCTGCGCGGTTCTCGGCACCACACTTGTAGAAGAACGTGAAAACATTGGAAAGATTTGAGGTAATAATTTCAGAGATGAATAATTTCTGTTGTGATTAATTGGAGAAGTTTGAAATCTTCCTTGGGAAAGAGATGATTGAGAGAAGATCAAATATTCAAAATCATAAGGGGACTTGACAGGATACATCAGGGCAAACTGTGTTCTCAGGTGTGAAAGCGCCAGGAGCAGAAGGAACATATTTTGAGTAATTGACTTGAGAAGCGAAAGTAGTATGAGGATAAACTAGTTCAACTAGCACATGATAAGCATGCCAAAATGGGTTAGATTTGTATTTGAAGCTGACGAATGTACAAGGTTCTGAAAAGAAGGCATCTGAATGGCACTCTGAGAAATGCTTATTTCGAGAACTGGTGTAGATGTGATGGGTTGAACAACTGCTTTTTCTGCTATGATGATTTTGTGATTTAACTTCCCATTTGGATTTAGTCTAGTCCCATTTGCCAGCATTTCACCCATTTCCCTCTTAAACCCTTCCTATTCATCCATCCATCCAGATGCCTTTTAAATGTTGTAGTTTTACCAGTCTCCTCCACTTCCTCTGGCAGCTTGTTTCACACGTGCATCACCCTCTGTATGAAAAAGTTTCCTCCTAGGTCACTTTAAATTTTTTTTCCCCCTCACCTTCAACCTATGCCCTCTAGTCCTGGATTCCCCTACCCTCTGAAAAAGACCTTCGCCGTTGACTCTATCCATGCCCCTTATGATTTTATACTTATGATTCTGTAGTCACCCCCCCCCCCCCCCCAGCCTACTACACTCCAGCGCAAATAGCCACACAGCATATTCAACCTCTCTCTTATAGCCCAAACCCTGCAATCCTGTCAATGTCCTTATAAAACTTTTCAAGTTTAACAATGTCTTTCTTATAACAGGGAGACCACAATTGAATATAGTATTCTAAGTCTGTATTCCTGATGAAGGGCTTTTTCCCGAAATGTCGATTTTACTGCTCGGATGCTGCCTGAACTGCTGTGCTTTTCAGCACCACTCTAATCTAAACTCTGGTTTCCAGCATCTGCAGTCATTGTTTTTACCTATAGTATTCTAAAACTGGTCTCACCAATGTCTTGTACAGCCACATAAGGACATCCCAACTCATATACTAAATGCACTGTCCAATGAAGGCAAGCATACCAAATGCTGGTTCACCATCCTGCCTACTTGCGACACCACTTTCAAGGAACCATGCACCTACACTCCTTGGTATTTTTAGTAACACTCCCCAGGATCATATTAAGTGCATAAGTCCTGGCCTGATTGCCTGACCAAAATGCAGCACCTCACATTTACCTAAATTTAATTCCATCTGCCACTCATTTGCCCATCTGAACATGGGCCCTTTGTCGTCTTACTGTCCACAACATCACCGATTTTGGTGTCATCTGCAAACATGCTAACCATACCTCGTATATTCACATTGAAATCAATTATATAAATGGTGAAAAACAACGGACCCAGCGCCATCCTTGTAGCACACTGTGCTGGTCAGAGGTCTGAAAAACAACCCTCCATCACCACCCTCTCTCCTACCTTCAAATAAATTTTGTACCCAGTTGGCTCCAATTTCCCTGGATTCCCTGTGGTCTAACCTTGTTAAATAGCCTACCATGTGAAACTTTGCCAAAAGCCTTGCTGAATTCCACATCGACAATATCCTGTGCTCTGACTTCTTCAATTTTCTTTGTCACTACTTCAAAAAACTCAATTCTGTGTATAACTAATGGTGACTGCTATTTGCAAGCTACTAACTTGAAAATTTGAGCAATATGTCCATGAATGCAAAAAACAAAATTTGTTATTGAAGTAAAGCAAATAATCTAGCTTAGAGTAGAAACAAGAACTTTGACAGGTTCAGTCCATTTTACACAATTTCTTGACTTAAAACATTATCTAATCATTTGAGTCTTAATTTTGTGATTTAATAAGAGCTTTTATTTATATAGTGCCTTTGACATAAATCACCCATGGAACTTCACGGGAGCAGTATAAAACAAAATGACATTGAACAGCAAAAGGTAATATTAAGATAGATGACAATTATAAATAGAAGCTGTTATAAGGATCTGATGTAGATTTCTAACCAATGGAATTCGATTTAATACCATTTGTGCTTGGATCACCAGAGGAACTGTGCACATAACAGCAGGAACATTATTTTTTTCTACTTAGATTCAAACCATGCTCCCTACTTTAAATCTTTTTCTTTAAAATTTGTCCACTTTCTTGATCGCTCTTCCCGAATCTGTCTCTGGATATTGTTCTCGAAGTACTCCAGTGTCTGGCCATCGGACTTTGTTTTTATAAAGTTTTTTTTTGTTGGTATTGCTGACAGTCTGTGTTTATTAGGTAAAAACAATGACTGCAGATGCTGGAAACATATTCTGGATTAGTGGTGCTGGAAGAGCACAGCAGTTCAGGCAGCATCCGAGGAGCAGTAAAATCGATGTTTCGGGCAAAAGCCCTTCATCAGGAATGATGCTCCTCGGATGCTGCCTGAACTGCTGTGCTCTTCCAGCACCACTAATCCAGAGTCTGTGTTTATTGCTCATCCCTACTTTTGAAGGTGATGATGGGCTGTCCTCTCCAATCGCTGCATTCAGTGTTTTTAGGAAATGAGTTTCAAATTAGCAAAGGAACAGTGCCATGTCAGACAGAATCAGAAATTGCTGGAAAAGCTCAGGTCTGGCAGCATTTGTGAAGGGAAATCAGAGTTAAAGTTTTGGTCTGACGATCCTTCCTCAGATATACGGAAGGGTCACTGGGCTTGAAACACTAACTTTGATTTCTCTTCACAGATGTTGCCAGACCTGCTGAGCTTGCCAATAATTTCTGTTTTGATTTTTGATTTACAGCATCCATACTTATTTGGTTTTATTTATTTAGTGCCAAGTCAGGTTTGTTTGTGGCTTCAAGGGGAATCTGCAAACATTGATGCTCCTATTTGTCTGCTAATCTTGCTCTTCTAGGTGGTAGAAGTTTAGGGCTTGGAAGTTTTGGGGAGTCAGTGAGTTTTCCACAGGATTCTGAGCATCTTGTCTTCTCTTATAGCAACACTATTTATGTGGTTGGCTCGAACAATTGATAATCCCTATGATGTTGATTGTGTGGAATTCTAAGAGGTTAATGCCATTAGCTAGGGGAGCTGGTTGAGTTCTCTTTTGTTGGCAATGTTATTGGCCCAGAACTTGCGTGACATGAATATTACTTGGCACTTGTCAGCCCAAGCCTGAATATTATCCAAGCCTTGCTGAAAATTGACTTTGAATACTTCTGTATCTGAGGAGTTGCAAATAATGCTGAATGCCATGCGGTCATCCGTGAAAATCTCCATTTCTGGTTTTGTAGTGAAAGGAGGTTATTGAGGCAGCCAAAAATGTTTGGGCCAGAACTAAACCACCTTGTTCTGTCTGATTTTTCAGCCAACAAAAGTTTTCTGGCCACCCCCAGCTGTTGCAATTCCCACTCTCTTCAATTTTATTGGGGCTCTTTGATTGCTGTATTTTGTCAAATTCTGCCTTGATTTTCAGAGCAGTCACTGTCACCTACTTTCTGCGAGTGTATGTTTTTGTCTATGTTTAAGCAAACACTGTACTGAGGTAATGAGCTGAGTGGCTACGGTAGAACCCAAACTGAGTGAGCACGTTACTGTTGAGCAAGAACTCTTGTTAGCATTGATGGCCTGTTGCATCACCTATTTTCCTCACTGAGAATCTAGTGATGAGGCAGTATTTGCCCTACTTACTGTTGACACAATGTACTTGAACAATTTTCCCTGCTGGCTGGTCGATGCTAGTATGACCTCTACTGAAATTGTCAAACTAAGGGTATGAGTCTGCACTAGTATGCCTCTGTTTAGAATGGAAGGACCAGTTATTGTCCTCTCAAGCCAGATACAGTCTGGCTGTGGACAGATCATGGTATTAATGAGTCTTTTTGTGTTTTATCATATCTCGTACTGCAAAAGTTGAAGTTACCTCCCAACACCTCATTTCATCTCTCTCAATTGAACTAAAATGAATATTTGAATGCATTTCATACATTAGTATAATCTTCTTGTATGTTGGTTAATCTGAGGTGCAAAAATGTTAATTTTTAAAATTCTTGAAATATTAGATGTAATTGTGAATAATTATTTGACTCTGACAACATTGGACAATTAAGAGAACCTTAATATCATTGATAAGAAAATCAATTACTTTGTGTAAATCAGAATGAGAACCTCGAACACAGTAACAGTAAAGCAAAATTTTCAGAGTGGTAGATTGTTTGTTTCTTTTAGTCCTTTGCATTGTTGGAACCCACTATGTATTATTCTATCCCCCTTTATTAAATGCAAATGTACAGCTTTTTTGTAATTGGTGCTCTGTTATAATGTTAGAGTTAATGTTTTGTATTGTTTTCAATGTTTGTAGCCCAAACCCTGTCAATATTGTAACATTATCGCAGCCTTCATTGGTACCAAGTGTCAACGTTGTACAAATTCAGAGAAGAAGTATGGGCCACCACAGACATGTGAACAGTGCAAACAGCAGTGTGCCTTTGATCGAAAAGATGAGAGTCGACGAAAGGTAATGGAAGTGAGCATATATTAATTGGCATTGAAATCAATTTCTCTGATCTACAATTTTTGAAGATGTAGTTCTAAAATAGCAATGTCATATGCGGAAATGGGTTTGGACTTGCAATGTTAAACCATGAATGATATACATATCTGTTCTTCATCAATGTCCTAGTAGTATTATTGGTAGACTACTAATCCAGAGACCCCAGATTTGATCTGAAAACATGGGATCAGATCCCGCCATGGTAGACAGAGGAATTTATGTTCCATTCACTATCTGGAATTAAGAGTCTTGTAATGACTGTGAAACTGGTGTCGATTGTCAGAAAAGGCAAGGAAATCTGCCATTCTTATCTGGTTTTGCCTACACTGCTGTCTCCTCTTCCTCCTCCTCCTCCCCCACCCCGCAGCAATTTGATAAACTCTTAACTGCTCTCTGACCAATAAATGTTGCCCTAGCCACTGATGCACATATATCATGAGTGAATAAAAAGAAAAGAAAATCAGCAAGTGAATCTGTTTGATTGTATGCCATTCAACAAGTTCTTTTTCATTTTTTTCTTGAATTAAGTAAAATGTGAATTTTTTCAGAGCTCATGTGAAATATTTTCAAGATAAGACTGTACAATTTTTGCATTTGGTTGGCTTTGCATTCAAAAACATGACTGTGCAGTAAATTAAACAGTACTAAATGCTTATCTGTGTTTTATTTCATTGGCTGTGGAAGTAACTGGCATGACCAACATTTATTGCTCATGCCTTAAGTAGTGGCGCATTAAGGCTATTTCAAAGGATGCTTAAGAGTTAACTGCATTACTGTGGTTACATTTTTAAAGTAGACTGGCTAAGGACTATAGAATTTCTTCCCAAAAGTGAACTGAATGTATTTTTTTAAACCATATCAATGTTAATTTCATGGTCACTGGTGCAGAGACTAGTTTTCAATTCTGGAAGTTTTTAAATTAATTTGTACTCCATCAGCTGCTATGATGGGATTTCAACCTGTGCTTCCAGTTTGAGCCTCTGGTTTGTGAATCAGTGATGATACTACTTTGACTTGTCTACGTTGTAAGCGTTGTACAGTTTAAACAAATTGTTTTTCATCCTTATATTTTCAAAGTTATTGCAAATGGGGTCGCTAGAATGTAAAATACATAATTTGATGTAGGTAATCACTTGCTTTTCAGGTTTGTTTGAAATCGCTTGTAAACTGTCATCAGTTCATTACCAGGTGGAATACATTATGATTATGGTTGATGTTACAATTGAACGGGTTAGATCCCAGACTGAAATCTGGTGTGATAGATCAGATTTTGTTTTCCTTTTCCTACCTGTCAAGGTGGCCTTTCATTGGAACATGAACATGCAATGCTGCTGACTGAATCTTAGCTTTCTGCTTTCTTGTTGTTATGCAAAAGAAATGAAGATATAATAGAATAAACTATCTAAACATTTTTTTTTGAAATGCAATCGCATCTGTCTCAGCATGATCACTTTACAATATTAAATACTAGAACGAGATCTCGATCACATCTAATAAGGTTGACTTTCAGCTCCTGGTCTTGAGAGTTTAACTTCTTTGATTATTCACACTACTCAGTTTGACTTTGTCAGCTCCAAATAACTCCTTTAGAATGCTATGCAACCATTTCTCATCTAAGCCTTTTGCATTATGGAATAAGTGATTTTTCAACCTTTTCTCCAAGAGAAATTATTTTACATCTAACATCCATCAGGATTTTTGAAAGCTCAACCAAAAGCTTCCCGAGGTGAATGGGTTTTCCATCTGAGTACAAAAATACCGTTCTTCTAAATCGAATGCAAACTAATTCTTCCAGTGTTAACTCTGTCCAATCGTAAAACATAGTACATGCCAACAAATTCACATTCTCTCTGTCTATGCATATCAAGGGGAGAATGAGTTATCTGGATGGTGTTTCAGGAGACACTCACATTCAAATTTGGCCAGTGGTCAGGAACAAAAGGGTGTGACTACAAGTGAGACAGGTGGAAGAATCCTGAATTCAGCATTGGGAGAAATTCATCTCTTGATCTTGTCTAAAAGCTATGAAGTAGTTGTTCCTTGTGATAGAAAGGACAGAAGGGCTGATTGGCAAATGGTCACTGCACTGTGATACAAGAGGCTATTTAAGTGGGGTATGGTATCTTATTATTGAGTGTACAGATACCATTCTTTTGTAAACAGAATATAAGAGTACCACTTGGTATCTTGCCTGCCTGGTACCATGGTAGGGGATATCCCTAACTGGCTTGAAAGAATGTTGGAGTGGGAGGGGAAGGGTACAGTTGTTGGGACCAACAACATAGGCAAGAGTAACCCCCATAGTGAAAGTAAATAAGTTGGACATGAAACTAGTAAGTAGCGCTTGGTGGAAGTCAGCACAGTTTTAAAATCAAGTAACAAAACATAGAGAAATGGGAATCATACTTCAGATATAGCAGGGAGTAGCAAAACTGTAAGTATATTGATTAAACAGTAAAAGAGAATTAACAAATACGTGAATAAAGCTTCAGTGCTGAGGGACAGATTACCATTTCCAAATGAGAGTTCTGTGTATGAATGCATGGAGCACAAAGTAAACAAACGAAATGCGGTTACAAATTCAAATGTTATGTTATTATATAGTAGCCATTACTGAGGTATGGCTGCAAGATGGTCAGATTGGGAATTGAAAAATCAAGTTATAAGATTTACAGGATGGACAGCAGAGGGAGAGTGGCCTGGATGATTAGATGCCAAATTATTTCACTGGTGAGGGAGGATATAATGAGGGGAGAGCTTTCAGTGGAAAGTGGATGAAACTGGGGAATATCAAAGGGGAAAATTGTAATACATGTAGTAGCAAAGGCCCACAAAGCAGCTTAAAAAGAAAATCTACTAAAAGGGCTTATGGAAGGAAACTTGCCTGGGACATCAAAGTCAATAAGAAGAAATACTTTAGTTACATAAAGGGGAAGTGGCTGGTCAGGAGTAATGTTGGTCCACTAAAGATTGACAATATCTCTATTTTCAATGACTACAAAGAAATAACAGGTTGAATAATTACTGAGCAGCAGAAAAGGAGGACAGTATGCTAGAAGTCCTGACGAAATTAATAGTAGGTTGGGGACAGGAACTGAATAAATTAATGTAAGTAAAATTAGGTTATGGAAGTAGAGAGTACATTGTAGACACTCAAACGATAATATTTCAGAGTTCGCTTGAGAGAGGAGTTATCCCTCTGTATTGGACAATGGCACTTGTTACTCTACTTTTTAACAAGGGCAAAAGAGGAAAACCAAGGAATAACAGACCCATTAGCCTAACGTCTGTGTTGGAGACATTGGAGTCTGTAATCGAGGTTAACCTAACTGGGCACCTTTAGGTTTATCAAAAAGTACTAGCGTGAATTGATACCATGGATTGGTAGGTCATACCTGACGAACTTTCCAAATGAGAGTTCTGTGTAGGGGCAGGGAAAATTGCAGCAAACAATTTTGAGGAGGTAGCTGAGGTAGTGTCTAGGAATGTTGTTTTAAATGGATTAGAGCATAGAACAATACAGTACAGGCCCCACAGCCCTCGATATTATGTTGACCTTTTATCCTACATTAAGGACAACTGCATACCCTTCATTTTACTATCATCCATGTGCCTATCCAAGAGACCTTTAAGTGTCCCTAATGTATCTGACCCTACTACCACTGCTGGTGGTGCATTTCGTGTACCCACCATTCTCTGTGTAAAGAACTGACTTTTGACATCTCCCCTAAACCTTCCACCAATCACCTTAAAACTATGTCCCCTCATAATAGCCATTTCCATGCAGTTCTCACAAACATTAAGGTCCCCCTCACTAGTGAAGACTGAAGCAAAGTATTCATTAAGAATCTTCTGATTCCACATACAAATTCCCTCCACTATTCCTGATCTGCTGTATTCTTACTCTGGCCACCCTCTTTTTCCTCCACGTAAGTGTGGAACACCTTGGGATTTTCCTTAATCCCACCCTCCAAGGCTTTCTCGTGACCCTTTCTAGCTGTCCTAAGTCTATTCTTCAGTTCTTTCCTGGCTACCTTGTAACTCTGTTGAGCCCTGTCTGATCCTTACTACTTCAACCTTACATAACTTCCTTCTTCCTCTTGACCAGATGTTCCATATCTCTTGTCATCCAAGGTTCCTTTATCCGACTATCCCTTCCTTGCCTCATTTGGACAGATCTATCCAGCACTCGCAACAAGTGCTGCTTAAGCAGCCTCCACATTTCTGTCGTGCATTTACTAAGAGTAAATGTTCCCAATTTATGCCCAACAGTTCCTGCCATTGTAATTCCCCTTTCCCTAATTAAATACTTGCCCATACCCCATACCATCCGTCCTTGTTCTTCTGCATGACTATAGTAGAGGTTAGGAAGTTGTGATCACTATTACCAAAATGCTGTCCCACTGAGAGATCTAACACCTGGCCTTGTTCGTTGCCAAGCATCAAATCGAATATGGCCCCCGCTAGTTGGCCTACCTACATATTGAGTCAGGAATCCTTCCTGGACACACCTGATAAAATCTGCTCCATCCAAACTCAATATTAGGGAAGTTGAAACCATGACAACCCTTGGTACTTCTACAACTTTCCAAAATCTGCCTCCCCATCTGCTCTTCCTTGTCTCTATTGCTATTGGGACGGTCCCAAGAAAGTGACTACTCCTTTCCTGTTTGACTTCCACCCATACCCAAACCCTCCTCGATGACCCCCCTTTTTGCAGCTCTGAGATTATTTAGCAGTGTCACTCCCCCACCTCTTTTACCTCCCTCCCCATTCCTTTTGAAACATCTAAACTCCAGAACATCCAACAACTATTCCTGTCCCTGTGATATCCAGTGGTCACAACATCATAGCTCCAAGTACTGATCCATCCTCTTAAGTTCATGACCCTTATTCCTGACGCTTATTGTGTTAAAATAGACAAACTTCAACCCATCATACTGCACCTTTATCCTAGCAACTGTGCATCCTTCCTCATGTTCTCTCCATGTTGTATCTGCCTGTTCACCAGCTACACCATCCTCTGATTTGCTTCCCACCCCCCTGCCAAACTAGTTTAAACCCACCCGAAGAACTCTAGCAAACTTCCTGCCCAGGGTATTGTACCCCTGCAGTTCAAGTGCAACCTGTCTTTGTTGTGCAGATCCCACTTTCCCCAGAAGGTATCCCAATGATCCACACATATGAAGCCCTCCCTCCGACACTAGCTCTGCAGCCACATGTTCAGCTGCATGCAGTCTCTATTCCTAGCCTCTTTAGCCCATGGCAAAGGTAGCAATTTGGAGATGACTACTCTGCTCATACTGCCTTTGAGCTTCCAACCTATCTTCCTGTACAGAGGAACCTCAATTATCCAAAGGAAATCTCGAGGTCCCAACAGAAACATTACATCAAAAACGTGTTTCCAACACTGATCTCTTATTTTGTTTAGTGATTCAAAGTGAACCTAATGCTGCCGAGAGCAATCCTGTCTCAATGATTAACCACCTAATATCTGTCTCCTTGTCTCTGTCTCTTCCCACACTTTTTCCTGGTGGTGTGTGTGTGTCTGTACATGCACACACCATTTGGAGACTCACCCCCAAAAGGCAGTACCAACAGCAGCAGTCTTGTTGGTGTCCAGTCTGGAGAGAGGGCAGGAGAGGATTGGTGGGGGGGGGGGGCGGGGAGGGGGGC
>NC_057715.1:48594731-48627920 GCF_004010195.1 Chiloscyllium plagiosum
GGGTTTGGGGGCGGTGTTGGACGGGTTTGGGAGTGGGTGGGGGGCGGTGTTGGATGGGTTTGGGGGCTGTGCTGGGCAGGTGTGCAGCAGGCGGTCTTGGATGGATTTGGGGGCGGTGTTGTATCTGCGACTTCCCCCTTCCTAGAACTGCCATCTATCATGTACCGTTGCTGTTGCAAATTCCTCATTGCCTCTGACTCTCCAACCGATCCATAGGATTTGCAACCAACAGCATTTATTGCAGATATAATCCACAGTAACCCGTAAACTCTCCTTAAACTCCCACATCTGACAAGAAGTGCATATCAGAGCTGAAAATGTGTTGCTGGAAAAGTGCAGCAGGTCAGGCAGCATCCAAGGAACAGGAGAATCGATGTTTCGGGCATAAGCCCTTCTTGCGCTTTTCCAGCAACACATTTTCAGCTCTGATCTCCAGCATCTGCAGACCTCACTTTCTCCTCAAAGAAGTGCATATCACTCTACTAAAGGCCGTTTTGTTCCTTCACAATCTACAGACCCACACAGTCTTATTCCTCTACAAAGCGCTGCTCCATGTTAAATTAATAGTTATGGCTTATATTTTAAGTTTAATCAAGAGACCTATCTCAAAAAACAAAAACAAATAATCAAGAAAGAACCCACTACTGCAGAATTTCTATAGGTCACACTTAAAACTATCCACTTATCTTTTTCTGTGCTGTGACTTCGCCCAAACAGTTACTCCAAGATCAGTTGTGAATTTCACTTTGTTAATTTTCCCTGATACGTCGATGTCCAGTGATATGTAAATTCAGATAGCAAAGGCAGTAACTGTGCAGGTTCACTGTAGTGCTAGTCTCCCCCTCAGCTGTTACAGCCAGAAAGTTTCCCCATCCTCCATCTTGAATGGGTCCATTCAGCTTCAGCTCCAGTTCCCCCTCTGTCTGAGAAGCTGGAGTTGGGTCCACTTCTCGCAGGTGAAGTCCGCAGGCACAGTAATGGTGACCCTTATCTCCCACATCCTGCATGAGGCGCGTACAACTGTCCTACCTTCCATTCCCTTGATTCTAAATTGCCAAAAGAATTTGGGAGGGAAAAAAGAAGCCTCCCCAACCCTGCACACGGAGTCTTTTTTTTTGTTAGAGGAGGACCGGTGGGAGACTGCCCGAATATATTTAGTTCACTCATCCAGCTGTCCCCATGTCCACTTCCGCTCCTGCTCAGCCTTTATTCCACCAATTTCAGGATGGAATTCTTTAATATTTAAATTTACCTTATGGGTGTCCCCTGGCTCTCACTGTCAACACCCACTGCTGAAATGGATTTCCAGAAGGTATTTGATAAATAGGAAATTAAATTAGGAGCAGGCTAGAGAATGTAGGAATCATGAGTAGATACTCAAATTGCCAGAGTGTGACCAGTGATGTGTCTCCAGGATCTGTATTAGGGCCTCAATTGGTTGTTAATGGCATAATAAATCATGTCCAAATTTGCTGCTGATCCAATGTTAGATGGTATTGTACATAAGAATACATAGTAATAGGAGTTGACCATTCAGCCTCTTGAGCCTGTTCCATATTGTAGACTGTGTAGATGCATAAAATTACTAAGGGATATTGATAGACCAGGCGAATGGGCAAAACTATGGCTGATGGGGTTCAGTGCAAGCAAGTGTAAGGTTTTATGTTTTGGAGTAGAAAACATACTACTTAGGTGATATAAAGTTAAATACATTGGTTGTCCAAAGCGATGTGGGGTTTTAGGTGCTTGGATCATTAAAATATCACAACAGGTGCAGACAACAATCAAGAAAGCTAATGGAATGTTGGCCTCTATATATGGAGGATTGAGGTACAAGAATGCAGAAGTTGTATGAAACCCTGGTTGCCTCCATGTGGAATAATGTGAACAGATGTGAGTACCACATCTTAGTAAGGCTATCTTGGCTTTGCAGGGAGTGCATCGTACATTTACATGAATGGTACTGGAACTTAAGGTATTAAGTTATGAGGAGAGATAATAAAAATTAAACCGGTTTCCTCTTTCAATTAGTAGGTTAAGGGGTGATCTGACCAAAGTCTTCAAGATAATCAAGCCATCAAGTAGCACAGTGGTTAGCACTGCTGCCTCGTAACACTGAGGACCTGGGTTTGAATCCTCCCTTGGCCGACTGTCTGTGTGGAGTTTGCACGTTCTCCCTGTGACTGCATGGGTTTCCGCTGGGTGCTCTGGTTTCCTCCCACAGTCCAGGGATGTGCTGCTAGGTGGATTAGTCATGGTAAATGTGGGGCTACAATGATCAGATTGTTCTGCCTGGGATGCTGTTTGAATGGTTGGTGCAGATTCGCTGGGCTGAATGGCCTCTGTGCATAGTAAGGGTTGAGGAAAAGACGTGGTAGATACAGGTAAACTATTTCCAGTGGTTGGAGATTTTTCAACTGCAAGGCATAAAAATATTAAACTAAAAATTAGGGAGAGATGTTAAGAAGCACTTGCAGATGCAAAGTATAGAAGAGGTTTGAAACTCTCTCCCATAATTAGCAGTCGGTGATCAGTCAGTTGTTAATTTTAAATCCAAGATTCATAAAAATTTGTTAGACGCAAAGGTGTTAAGTGATATAGGCTATAGGCAGGTTTATGGCATTAGACAAAGATCAGCCATGATCTCGTTCAATGTTGAAAAGGCTGAAGGAGCTGATGGAGAAAGTGAGGACTGCAGATGCTGATGGAGAAAGTGAGGTGTGCAGCAGGTCAGGCAGCATCCAAAGAACATGAGAATCGACGTTTCGGGCATAAGCCCTTCTTCCTGAAGAAGGGCTTGTGCCCGAAACGTCGATTCTCCTGTTCTTTGGATGCTGCCTGACCTGCTGCACACTTCCAGCAACACATTTTCAGCTCTGAAGGAGCTGATGGCCTATTCCTGTTCCTAAATTCATACAAAGACTAAGGTTGAATGGAAACAAATGAAAAATCTGTAGTTACACTTATCTGGGAGGAAGTTACACACTGCAACTTAATCACTAGAGTTTTTATGCCATATATTGATTTATAAACTTGTTAGGTCCCTTCAATTATCTTCAGTTTCTCTCTGTGTGTGTGTGTGTGTGTGTGTGTGTGTGTGTGTGTAAATAATGCATATTTCAGTTTAACCATTCACATCCCTCCTTCTCACCACCATTGACATTTGAGTTCGCCTTGAAGTTTGAAAGCTTTGCCAAATGAATTGGGAGGAAAGTTAAGGAAAGGTATTGCAGCTGATTGTGACAGTTGACTTGAAAGTAACTGTGTATGACAGGGTTTTTTTCCAAACTTTTAGAGTCTGCTACTTAAGGTATTTTTAGGACCGTGTATTAAGAGGTGAATGACCATTGGTTTCATTTTTTTTGGATCAATAAACAAAGATAGAAGTTTAAAATCTGAATAATCTGTAGCTCATTCATTCCTGAGAATTTTGTCCATTTTGCTTTCTAGAAAAATTAATCACACTTCATTTTGGTGCAAGGACTGCACAGGTGAAGTAACTTGGGAGTTCCTGCACATTCAAATGAAGAACCAAAATCTGTGTGAAGATGCCAAAGCTAAATCAAAATTTCACTTGCCAAAACTGCTTTTTGCAAATTCTGCAGCAAGTATTCTTGTCAGTGAAGTTTGAATTTATTGGCAGCTAAGATATATCAGAGATTATATTTTCTAAGCAGATTAATGCATATCATCAAAACAATTCTGTCAGCCCGTTTTGCCAAGCTTTGATTTTATTTGTAGGTTGATGGAAAACTACTTTGTTGGCTCTGTACACTTTCATATAAACGTGTTCTGCAGAAAACAAAAGAACAGAGAAAGAACTTGGGCTCTCACTCCTCTTCGTCTTCAACTTCATTACCAGAAAAAGATCTCTCTAAACATCACCATAGTACTAGTCGTCACAAGTGAGTTTGTTATTGATTTCTTGTAAAAACAAATGGTGTGTAGGTATCTTACATTCATGTCAAGGACAGTTTTTTTTTGTCATTTTAGGTTCCTTGTTTTTATTGTTCTTTTTGCACCTTTTGAGCATGCTTTGAAATTATAAATTTCAGCCAAATCTTGAGACTTTGTTAATATAATGTTTTATAATGGAATTCTTGCATAATATCTTCTCAATTTGGTCATTCATCTTTCCTTGCTGGATCCCATTTCCCTGCCAAGTTCAATGCCCATTATAAAGATTTTTAATGTTGCAATTTTGTAATGCACTTGAAGCAACCAACATAGTCAGACAGGAGGTTCCATGTGGTTTGGCAGGCTTAAAAGTAGATAAATCTCCAGGGCCAGGTGAAAGATATCCAGGATTGTTGAGTGAAACAAAGGAGAAATTAGCAAGGGTGATTGAAAGAATTTTGAACTGCCCTGGCCGTAGTAGAGGTGATGGAGATAGCCAGTGTGGTACTGTAATTCAAGAAAGGAGCAAGGAATAAACCTGGAAACTTCACATTGGTAGGTTTGCCACCTCAGTGGTACAGAAACCTATTGGAAGCACTTCTGAGGGACAGAGTTAATCTGCCTTTGGAGAGGCAGTGATTTAATCGAGAACAGTCAGCTTGGTTTTGTTGAAGAGAAGATCTGTTTGAACAACATTCTTTTTAATCACTCATCAGATGTGGCATTGCTGGTCAGCCACCATTAATTGTCCGTGCCTAGTTGCCCTTGAGAAGGTGGTGGTGAACCACCTTCTTGAATCATTTCAGTCTGTGCTGTAGGTTGACCCAGAAGTTTGACCTAGGTCACTGAAGGAATGGTATATTTTCAAGTTCAGATGGTAAATCGCTTGGAGAGGAACTTGCAAGTTGTGGTTTTCTCATGTATTTAGGTCCCCATCACCCTTCTTGATGGAAATGGTCGGCTGTTGAGAAAGTGCTCTTGGAGCTTTGGTGAATTTCTGCACTGCATCTTGTAAACCCAGGAAACAAAGTCCTTTAGATCCCACCCAGCTTGATGGATATTTGAAATACTCCACAAAGAATACATTTTTCACCCTTGGCACCCTGTGTTGCTTTCAACTGTTGTTCAACATGCTTCATCTGCAAGGGAAGACCGTATGTGTAATCACCTGGTGGTTTCCACGCTCCAATTTAACCTGAAGCCATGAGACTACTTGGAGTCTGAACTCAGGACAACTCTCCTACCTTTGCTACTGGCCAGGACATTGCCAAGAAAAATGAGTTCTGTCTGACACATTGTGTAAGTTATGATTTTGAGAGTATAACTGTCTATAGCTTGATGACTCTGAGAGACAGCTCTCCTAATTTTGGCACTAGCCCCCAGATGTTAGTGAGGAGCACTTTGCAGGGTTGACAGGGCTGTTCTGCCATTGTCATCTTTGTTGCCACATAGTCTGTTCAGTTCATTTCTTTGTTGTGACTTGGTAGTGATTGATACAACAACGTGGCTTGATCGTCTGTTTCCGAGGGTAGTAGAGTGTCCTAGAGGTGTACAGCATGGAAACAAACCCTTCGGTCCAACCCGTCCATGCCGACCAGATATCCCAACCCAATTTAGTCCCACCTGCCAGCGTCTGGCCCATATCCATCCAAACGCTTCCTATTCATGTACCCATCCAAATGCCTCTTAAATGTTGCAATTATACCAACCTCCACCACTTCCTCTGGCAGCTCTTTCCATACACGTACCACCCTCTGTGTGAAAACGTTGCCCCTTAGGACTCTTTATATCTTTCCCTTCTCACCCTAAACCTATGCCCTCTAGGTTCTTTCCCTGAAGAACATTGTCATTAGTGAACTGCTTTTGAAATTTTCAGAAGTGACCAGGTGTTTAGATGAGGGCAGCATCTTTGATTGTAGTCTACTTGAATTTCAGGAAGGCTTTTGATGAAGACCTAAATGAGAGACTAATGGCCAATGGGCCATTAAGGAAATTTGGCAAATTGACTCCATTTAGCTGAGTGGGAGGACATGGAGGATGATGATTGAGGGGTAATTTAGACTAGAATGTAAAAATAAAAGAAATTATGGACCCTTGAAATGAGACACCTAAACAGAAATTGCTGGAAAAGCTCAGCAGGTCTGGCAGCATCTGTGAGAGAAAGCAGAATTCATGTTTCAGGCCCAATGACCCTTCTTCAGACTGATCAGTGATAATTGAACTTCAATCCAAATAAATAAGGTGATGCACTTGGACAGGACAAACAAGATAAGGGAATACATAGTCGTAGCATGTTCAGCACGGAAACGGGCCTTTTGGTCTAACTCATCCATGACGACCAGATAGCCTAAATTAATCTAGTCCCATTTGCTAGCATTTGGCCCATATCACTCTAAACCGTTCCTGTTGATGAACCCATCTTTTTAAATGATGTAATTGTATGAGCTTCTACTACTTCCTCTGGCCGTGCTTTCCATACGTGTACCACTCTGCATAGAAAGTTGTTCCTTGGGTACGTTTTTAAATCTTTCCCTTCTCACCTTAAACCTAAGGGTGGCGGGGAGAGGGGGTGGAGAAGGGTGGGGGGGGGAGAGGGAAGGGGAAGAAACCTAGCCTATATAGCCTTTCCTTACAGCTCAAAACCTTTAATCCTAGAAACATTCTTGTAAATTGTCTGATCCCTTTCAAATTTAACAGTAATTAACAGTAAGATCCTGGGAGGCACTGAGAATCCGAGTGACCTCTGTGTGCATTTACACTGGTCCCTCTATGTTTCAAGATGAAGTAGTTAAGAAGACATAGAAGATATTTAGCTTTGTTACTAAGGCACAGAGCAGACATGTTATGCTGGAACTGTATAAAACATAGGTAGGCCGTCGTGTTTTGTGCAGATCTGGAAGGGATATGATTGTACTGGAGAGGGAGAAGAGATTTACCAGGATGTTGCCTGGGCTATAACAGTTTGCTATGAAGACCGATTGAACAGATTAGGGTTGGTTTCCTTAGAGCAGTAGAGGGAAGATACGATTGAGTTGTATAAATGACAACTGGTGTATGTTGTGAAGACAGGAACAGTCTTTTCCCTCTTTGAAAGAATCAATGACTGGGGGCATACATTTAAAGTATGGAGTAGAAGATATCAAAGATGCTGGGAAACTGGAGCTTGCTGACTAGAAGGGTGATAGAAGCAGAAAACCTCAGCAATTAATTATTTGGATCTGTGTTTGCAATGTCAAGGCATACAAGGCCAAGGGTCAAGTGCTGGAAATCGGGATTAAAGTGGTTAGATTGTTATTCTTGATCTGTGTGGATGCAGTGGGCCAAAGGCCCTTTTCTGTGTTGGGGATCTCTGACTCTATAATAAAGAAAGTTTGGCAGGGTATCTTAGAGCCCATGGTGTTGTAGATAGATAGTAATTGGTATGAATAGATAACTGGTGAATGGGCAGGAAACAGCGGGTGAGGACAATGGTGACATGTGACCAGTGGAGTCCCACAGTGGTCAGTGTTGAGACAGCAGCTGTTTCAACATGTATTAACAACTTGGATGAAGGAAGAAAATATACTGTAGCCAAACTTGCAGGCAATGCCAAAAGCAGGTAGATTGTGAGAGGTGCGCAACTAGTTTACAGAGAGAAATTGATAGCTTAAATGTGAAAAAAGTTGGCAAATGGAATATAATGTGGAAAAATGCAATGTTTTTCATTTTAAAAAGGAGAACATAAGAGCAATATTATTTAAATGGAGAAAAAAACTGCAGAAAGCTGCAACAAAAAGGGACTTGGTAGTTGTGTACAAAACATTAGAAAGCTAGCACACAATGCAGCATGTAATCAGAAAGGCTAACGGGATGTTGACCTTTATTTCTCCAAGGGCATAGGAGAAAAGGAGAAGATAGGTCTTAGTGCAACTGTGCAAGAGTACTGTGAACAGTTTTAGCTTCCTTATTGAAGAAAAGATATTGTTTCATTGTCTCGATTGCCTCCAATGTTCACCTAGCTGATACCCAGTTTGGAAAGTTTGTCTCCTAAATAAAAGCTGAACTTGGGACGATACTTATAAGAGTTTCGAAGAATGAGAGGTGAAGGATTCTTAAAGGGATTGACAGGGTAAATGCTGAGAGGATGTTTCACCTCACAGAAGAGTGTAATACAAGAGGATATAGTTTCAGAATAAAGGGACCCCAATTTGATGTGGGGATGAGGAAGAATTTCGAAGGTTGCGAGAGTCTTTGGAACTTGTTGCCACAGAGAGCTGTATGGGCAGAATTCCTGTGTATTTATAAGGCTAAGATGAATTCTTGTTCAGTCGGCAAATAGAGAGCAATCTGGAGAGGGCAGGAAAATGGACATGAATGTCGGATCAGGCATGACCCTATTGAATGATGGAGCAGGCTGTCTGGCTGAGCAGCCTTCTTCTGTTCCTATTACTTATGATTTAGTGGAATTTTGCTAAAATTGATTATCCATAAGTTTCTCTCCCATATTCCTTGTTAAATATTTCTTGTTGACATGTATCTTTCTTTCTTGTGGGTGCCCCTTGAATGGTTCATGTTGGTTGTCCATCCCTAATGCACCACAGTCACCCTAAAAAATATTTTCCAGCAAATTGGAAGATCTCCACAATTAGTGAAACTCAATTTAAGCTTTGTTTCTGCCAGGTAAAAACAATGACCACAGATGCTGGAAACCAGATTCTGGATTCGTGGTGCTGGAAAAGCACAACAATTCAGGCAGCATCCGAGGAGCAGTAAAATCGACATTACGGGCAAAAGACCGTCATCTCTTGTTTCTGCCTGTCAAAACTTAGTTTTCATCCAAGTGGATATTTTCTTATTTGTATAGTTCCAACTTCAAAAATGATGCCCCTCTGTCTGTGGTATCTGATATTGCTAGGGTCCTGAGTGGGGAGAGAGATTACAAGTTTAAAGCTCTATATTTTGAATGGAGCGATTTAATTAAGGGGATTGGCATATAGTGAAACCATCCAGGTGTTTAACTATTTTAGCATCTCTAATCAACAACCTTAGCTGACCTCCCTAAGATGGGCAGCTTTTATTTTCCTCTTTGATTCATGATCTCTGCCCCTCCATGGCTAATAAAGTGAGCTTCTGGTATCAGTGGTGTAGGATTCAAATTGCTCTGCCTCCAAAATTTGCAGTGTGGTGAATTGCATAAATGTGAGGTAAGCCAATGTTCTGCTTCACCCCCAGATGCATCCCACACAATTTGTATGGAAATTTGATCCGCTTAACAATCTGCATACCAAATATCGCTGTATGTTAAATTGCAGAACTGAATTTGTACTTCTGTTTTAAATGAATAACCTTGTTGGAAAAGTTAACAAAGAACACCTGACTATATATTTCAGAATTGGCAGCCTAAGTCCAGAGCAGCAGCATGGAGTTTGGAAAATGAGGTAATATTTAGCTGTTATGTTACAAAATTTTTTTACCGTCGTGTATTTGTAAGATTTATTTTAAATTTTACTATTTTCTCCCTGACCACCTTGTTAATCTGGAAATATTTATTGTATTATCTTTTGTCATGTTTTCTCATGTTGAAAACCCATCTATATACTTATGGAATCTAGACTGGAAGAATGTTTTTGTATTTCACTGAAGTGTACAAAAAAAACCTTATTGACTATTTTTTCCATTCCTGTAACAATTGTTTGATTCACAATGTGTTGCTCCTCCCTAATTGTGTTGAATTTGATAATCATCTACCTCATTAAAGTACCTGAACAATTTGGGAGACCAGATAACCTTGTATATTAAATATTGTTTCCTTCTTTTGACTTGTTGCACCATGTGCAGACTGGTTAGTTAGAATGCCATTGTCTTTTCTTTCTACTCCATTAAGAATCTTGACTGTGTACTATATCATCTCATTTGTTCTTAATTTAGCACTAATTTTCACTTGCAGGCTTGGTTACTACAAGAAAGTTGAAGGATATATTCTGAAATTAATGGTTGCTTTTCTGATACTGTAATCAAGATGTGTTATTAGAACAGTGCTACAGGAGATAACACTGATCTATCATTACTTATGACCTTCATTATGATGACTATAGCATGTAAAAGCAAACCATGATATGCAGTACCTTTCAAAATGATAAAAAGTTCCAATGGACTTGATGGAACATTGTTTGATAATGTATGATGCACAAACACACAAGAAGCCTAGTCAAAGAGAGGTTTAAAGGAAAGCGAAGAGTCATAAAACTTTTGTCAGAGAATTCCAGAGCTGAGCACCTAGACAACTCTAGGCACAAATAAAGATTTGCCTGCACAATTGCAAACTTTTGGAACTGTACGCCTGGAGCAGATTGAAGTTCAGATGAGGCTATGGAGGGATTTAAAAACAAGCGTGAGAATTGTTAAATTGAGGCATTGCCAAATTGGGTCAGCAAGTACGATAATAGTGTGTGAACCAGTTTTGGTGTTACTTTGAATGTGAACTTTGCAGATTTGGATGTGCTTCATTTTATGTGTAATGGAGGATAGGATGCGAGCCAAGAGAGCACTGGATTTGTGAATTCAAGTGGTAATTAAATATGTATAAAGTTTCAGAAAAGATGAATTGAGGAACTGCAGATACAGGCAATGTTGGGCACAGGTGATGGGCAATTTTTATGCAGCTCAAATGTGTTTAAAAATGATTTTGTTGAGCTGTAGCCAAGTTGGTAAAGTTGGTGGTTAAATTATTCAACTTCAAATTCTATGGAGTACTGAGGTCAGGTATTTAACGTTCTGTTATTTTAGATCATAAAGTTTCTTAAAAAGTCATTGATCATTTAAAATCGGATTGCATTGATTTTTACCTGTACTAAAAATGGCAATTAGTCAGTTTACAATTCCATTTTATACTTAATGTTGATTTTCCTACAAAAGAAATGCTGCCAAGCTCTGTAATCTTATTTAAACTCCTTCAGCTTTATCTTAAATTTTCTGGAATCCATCCTCATGTATAATCATTTGTACAGTGTATTTCTTTTGAGTGTAATTGAGCAAAAATTTAATTCTTTTGCTCAGTTCAGTAGGCTTATTTTGTGTCACTGCTTGACAACCAAACAAAAGCATGCTTTTTGAAGAAGTTTGTTTTCTAACGGACTTAGGAAAAATTACTTTGAATTCTTGTGAATCTCTAGTTTGTATATGTACAGGTAGCCAACAACTTTTAATTCTGCATAGATTTTAGTCTTCATTATGGAAGTACTTGTTCTAAATTACTTTATTAATTTTCTTTTACAAATAGACACTGTATTTCACCTGTGTGATTTAGTGGCAGTTCAGGCTTCCTCCAATGTAGGGCTTATTTCTGTCATCCTTAACAACTGCCTCAGCTTTGAGCATTTGTGTTTGTTTTTACAGCTATTTCTGTGAAGCTGTATAAGCTCAAAGGGTGAGTAACAGAATTAACTCCACCAAATTACACAGCAGCACCAAAAACATTTGATTTAAATAATAAAATGTGAAGAACAACAGTACATAAATACTAAATATTATGTACAGAATTGCTGTATACAGACTATCAAGGAAGAAATCTGTACATTTGTTGATTTCTGAGCTGGTCCTTGTTTCAATGTTTTATGCTTTAGAGCTGCTGGTTAGAGACGGCTTGGGCGCAGCCAAGACAGTAAGAACAAGAAGAGTAGGTTCCGGTCAGCATAGTACCCATAGGCTGGAAGTTCTTCATATTCCTAAAGCATGAAGCACAATAACAAGGGCAACTGATACTTGTATAGGGTAGGTATTCAAACTGGAGTGGGGCAGGGCGTAATGTTGGTGGGGGAGAGGCAGATTTGGCAGATTCCAGATTGTTTTAAGCATTTGCTAACCTATGAGGACTTTAAGTTCCCTCTTGTGAGGATATACGCTTTCTGTAATGGTGGCACTGTTTTACTTCTGAGTAGTCAGTGTTCTTTATCAAGCAGTCCACCACTCACCTATGCAATGAAGTATTTCTTTAAAACCTTCAGAATTAAGGTGATAGACTTGCCAGATGTCTTGGGTTTCAAAAAAATTATTGACTACTTCATTTTTAAAATTTACAATTGAGGAAGATTTGAAGAGTTAAAATTATCTTAAAGGAGACGCCAAAGCGATTTTTAGTATTGCAAGCTTTTAATTAATTACCCAATTTATACCAGAATTAATACATTTTTGCTTCTGCCATCACATGTAACCTTTCCAAGAAGTCTTTTTTTTCAAGACGTCTTGCCAAACTCTGGAAATATTGTTTCCTTTGTTGCACCATTTCTTCAGTTCCTGGGATTCACTCTAGCACTGCTGTCTTTTTCACACCTCACGTCACTGATCTTTTTTTGCTCACCACCAGACTGTCTAACTGCTAGATGCAATCCCTGAACCTTTTATTATCCTCTTACTGTGCATCAGAGTCATCATCTTCCAATCTCATGTGAATAATCTCTTTCCTAGTCAATACCAGCAATACCTCTGCCAACTTCCATTTTTGTACCTTGCAAATGTTTTGCATTTTTCAGCTCTTCTCATTGCCAATAGTACACGCAAACTTCATGCACTGTTAATAAGTCCAGGAGTCGATCTTCGGTAGCCTGGGAAAATTTATGTACTGATGTTTCACTTGGCAATTAGTGTGATTTAATATACGCAGGCTCATTTGAAAGTTTGTTCACTTTTTCACCTATTGAAATAGAAGGATGAAAAATCAGATTTGTAAAGGCCACTATTTTGATTTATGTCCTCCAGTACCAAGCGTGCATTATTATTAAATATACCCTTATTATATAAAATATGCTCCAATTTCTTACCTTTTTGATTTGGTTAAGTTACACAATTACAAATTAGTATTGTAACTATTTCATGATACTTTAGCTCATATGTAAGTGGGCACTTGCAACGTATGACAGCCTCCAGTAAAGCATTTGTTTTGTTTTTCAGTTTATTTTGAAATTTCTAGCATTTTTGTGTATTCTTTTTCACTACCATTGCTTTATTCCCAATATTTTAAAATATGCCAACACATTAAAATATCATTGTAGAATTATCGCAATCCAGAAGTAGGTCGTTTCACCCATCTTGTCTGTGCTGCTTCAAAGGAGCAATTTCACGCTCTGCTCTGGCCCTCCCTCTCCCTATCTCTGCTCACTCTTCCTTTTCAGATATTTAAAATATTTATTAAATGTGGAAGGAGGCTGTTATCTTTATGGAAAGCAAACAAGTCAGCCTATTTTCCAGACACCTTTTTTGTTCAATAAATTGAAGATTTCTGTCCCTACTACTTATTTTGGGCATTAGGTTCCAGGGGCCTGCCTCTCTGGGTACAAAAACATTTCCTCATTCTCCTTCTGATCCTCTTGCCCGTCACTTTAAATCTATGGCCCCTATTCGCTGATCCTTTCGCTTGTATTAAAAAAAAAATGGTTCTTTATATCTACTGTATCTAGGCACCTTGTATTCATGAGCACTTCCATCAAATCTCTCTTCAGCCTTCTCTGTCTCAAGAGAAAAATTTCCAGCCTATCCAATCACTTTTTTTACTAACAACAACTTTGCAGTCCTGGCAGTAGCATTAGAAATCTCCTTTTTGTAGTGCAATTATATATTTTTCTGAAGGTGACCATGAGTGCACTTTGGTTCTTGAGTAGTGGCCTAACTGCAGCACATCTTCCTTCCTCTTCTATTTCAATAAGTCAGGTAATGAAGAAAATTTCTGCTTTTCTAACTACTTTATCAAATTGTTATCCAGTATCTATTAAAAGATGTCATCTTTAACAAAACAATCTAAATGTTTACAATGCTGATTATAAGCTGGTTAGTCCATAATGTCTGTGCTGGTTGACACAGCTACCCAAATGTGCACCACTTTCCTGTTTTTGGTCTCTGGATCTGCTCATGATACTTGCAAGAGTAATTGCAATGATTTAAATCTTTGATCCTCTCTAATAATTATAGGTCACCCTTATTAATTCTATCTTGGCTATAATTATCATTTTATACATTTCTGTTGAATTATCTCTCCACCTCCTCTGTTTCAAAGAAAAACCAACCTTGCCCTACCAGTCTGTCTTCGTAGCTATTTTGTACAGTACAATTTAGATATCTATCACCATATTCAAAGAATCTAAACCCGAAAATACAAATATTTCCTTAACGCTATAATAACTTTATTTTACTAGCGCCCATCACTGCGAGGGGGTTGAAATTTCTTTGGGCAATGATGCTGTGTAGGTTTGTAAATTTTTCATTGGCAGGTTGTGTTTTAGACTGCTACCACTTGTTGAAGGACACTACACAGGTGTCAGGCTGTATGCTGCCTGCTCCTAGGGAATCTACATAGTTTGTACAGTATTGTGAACAATTTTTTTTGTTATACTGACCACTGCCATAGGCAATCTACAAAATGATGAATTAATGTAGATTAGTGTTGGTTGCAAAATAATAATGCATTTTGGAAGTGAGATGATGTATTCAATCAATTTTGATTCTGTTCCTGTGGCATATAACCACCCACTCAACCATGCTCACCACAAGCTGGAATAGAATAAATATAAAGAAGAGGCTAGATGTGATAACGGTAATTAACTCTGGAAAGATGTGGAGGCCAACAAATTATCTTTTCCTACTTGGATACAATGTAATTAGACTGGTAGGAAAAATGGATTTATCAGTGGCTGACAAAGAGAATATTATACTTTCATCTTCACTCCTTATTTATCAAAACAGAAGTAGACAGTGTTGAAATCTAAATCCTAACTTGAGTGGTGTTAATGGGAAAATACGTACAGCCTCAAATGTTTATGTACAAAAAAGATGAGTTTGACAGTGGCTACAGATCTTTTCCTGTTTGCAATTTGTTGTTTGTTACTGATGATAATATGCCACTTTAGTAGCTGTGATGCTAGCGTCCCAAGTATCTATAGTTTCTGTCTCCTGTGCGTCTTGATCTTAATTTGATATGTAGGATTCATAGGAAGAGGGTAGGTATTACAAATGTGGTAGAGGGAAATACTGTTTCTCTCTTTCCCCCTGCCCTCACCCCCGAAAAAAAAAATGGAGTTTGAACATAATCTTAAAATAAAACCTTGAAAATGGATATCCGGCTCAATCTGATAAATTCTAAAGTGGTAGACTGAGTAGCCTGGATCTTGCAGTTGCTTCAGAGATGGCTTATTTCTAGATTTGCTTCTAGATCTCTTAGTCATAACATTTCCGTAAAAGATTTTATTCATTTTTGATTTGTAAGTACGTGAATAAAAAATGTTTGGGATAGGGGCCAAGGCGCAGGCAGGTGGAACTAGTTTAGTTTGGGATTATAGTCGGCATGGACTGGTATGACCGAAAGATCTGTTTCTGTACTCCATGATTCTGGCTCTAAATTAACTTGATTTACCCAGAACACATTGATCTAGGATTTGAATCCCTGTTTAAACCTTTTGAATTTTGATCCCCTTGATTGACAATTGGCTTTAAATAGGCATCAAGAGGTGAGATATTTGCTGTGATTAAAATCTAAATTGTTTACTTCGAGCTTAATAACTAATCTAGATTTATAGCTGTACTGTGAATGGGATATAAAGTAGGATATTTGAATCTGCTTTTCCATGCAGTGAGATTCCTTGCTTAGTATTGTTCCTGCCCCTATATCTAATGTTTCAATGTATTTCAATTAAGTTTTATAGGGTTTATATTGAATTCAGTTCACTGAATTCAGTTTTTTTAGCTTGATGCTTCAGAACTGTTTTTATTGTCTTTTACTACTTCTGTTTTACCGTCAACAAATAGAATTTCTTTATAATTTAAACATATCTTTTTGTTTACAGCCATAAGTCGTCGTCAACTAGTATTCAAAATGAAGCTCCAAAGAAAAAGCCAAAACTTGAAACAAAGCCCTCCAATGGAGACAGGTAAGCACTGGGAATTACTCCTCTGAAGGAGTACAGTGGCAGTTCACTATCCTGATACTGAGAATGGCTAGGCTGTTCTATGAGGAAAGTTGGGTTCTATTTCACCTGTATTCACTGGAGTTTAGAAGGATGAAGAAGGAGAAGAAGGGCTTATGCCCGAAACGTCGATTCTCCTGTTCCCTGGATGCTGCCTGACCTGCTGCGCTTTTCCAGCAACACATTTTCAATTCTGGAGGGGGAGGGCAAACTGGTAGTGGTCTTGGTACAGGTTGATTCAAACAATGTAGTTTTATTTAAAAAGGTATAAGGACCTAAAAACAGAATGTAAAGAACTAAGACGAAAGTTGAAATGTTGGGCCTCAAAGGTAGTTGTCTCAGGCTTACTACCAGTGCCATGAGCTAGTCAAGAGTAGAAACGGAAAGATATATAAGATGAACACATGGCTGAAAAGTTGGTCTGAGGGGGAGAGTTTCAGATTCGTGGGGCATTGGGGCAGGTTATGGGGAAGGTTGCACCTTTACAAATTGGATGGGTTATGCCTGGACAGGACCAGGAGTGAACTACTGGCATGGCTACTGGTAGAGTGATTAGAAGGGTTTAAAGTAGTGTGGCGGGACATGGGAGGAGGGAAGTAGATGCTGAAATTGAGGAAGAGGTAGAAACCAAGGCAAACATGACGAAGCACAAGAACAGGCAGGGGAAAGCTGCTGAAAAGAACAGAGGAAGTGATCTGAAATGCAGGAGTTTCAATGTGACAAGTATAATAGGCAAGGTAGATGAGATTAGAGCTTTGGTTAATACTTGGAACCATGACATTATTGCAATTATGGGGACTTGGCTGAATGTACCAGGATTTAGATGCTTTTGGTCTGATTAGAAGGGGATGTAAACGTGGTGGGGAAGTTGCATTACGGGCAAAAGAGTATCTCACTGCTGTACTGAGGGAGGATACATCAGAGGACTCATACAGTGTGGCAATATGGATAGACCTCTGGAATGGTAAAGGTGAAATCACAATGCTGGGGGTATATTGCAGGCCTCCCAACAGCCAGTGGGAGATAGCAGAGAGAATATGTAGACAGACTTTGGAATGATGAGATAACAGCAGGGCTGTTATGGGTGTTTTTTTTAATTCCCCTATGTTAACAGGGGGGGTCATGTCATGCTGGGGGTTGGATGAGCCCCAATTTGTAAGGACCATTCAGGAGGGTTTCTTGACACACTGCGTGTACACTCCAACCACGGAAAGAGTTATACCCGGACTTGGTTTTAGGAAATGAGCCAGGCCGAGTAGAGTGAGGTGTCAGTGGGGGGGAGCATCTCGAGGGAAATGTCCATCATACTAAGAGTTCTAAGATATTCCTGGATCAGGATAATGACAGTCCTTGGCTGAAAGTATCAAATTGAGGGAAGACAAACTACAACGGGAACTGGAGAATTTTGGTTAGAGGTGGCTGTTTGAGGGTAGATCTACATTGGACATATAGGAGTAATTTAAATGGCAGTTAAGTGTTCAGGAGTGGCTCGTTCTTTTGAAAATGAAGGACTGATGTGGAAAGTTATGTTCTTGGTCGAAAAGAAAAAGAAAGCATGTGTAATGTTGAGGGGAATGGGAACTGACGAACCCCTTTGAAGTTTATAAGGAAAGTAGGAAAGAACTGAAACAAGAAAATAGAAGGGCTAAAAGGCGTCATGAAAAGTCATTAGCAAACAGGATTAGGGAGAATCCCAAGGTCTTTTGTACGTATGTGTATACACACATGTGCCCAACTGTGCGTGCACAACCATGCACCGTCAAAGGAGGGAATCAATGCATGGAGTCAGAAGAGATAAGTGGGATCCTAAACTAATAATTTAGTTGGTATTCGACAAAGTGAAGGAATTGATAGGGTAGCAGGGATAATTCTGGAAATTACAGGCCTGTGATCCTCACATTGGTAGTAGGGAATTTATTGGAAAAGATTCTCTGGGACACGGTCTATGCACATTTATGAGCAATGGACCTATTAGTGAGAGACAGCATGGTTTTGTGCAGGGGAAGGTCATCCCTCACTAACTTGATTGTGTTTTTTGAGGAGGTGATGAAGATGAATGAGGGAAAAGCAGTTGATGTTTGAGCTCAGTGGTTAGGACTGCTGCCTCGGTGCCTCGGACCTGGGTTCGATTATAGCCTCGGGCAACCATCTGTGTCAAGTTGGCACATTCTCCCCATGTCTGTGTGGGTTTCCTCCGGGTGCTCCGGTTTTCTCCCACAGTCCAAAGATGTGTAGATTAGGTGAGTTGGCCGTGCTAAATTGCCTATGGTGTGTGGGTTATGTGCATTATTCAGGAGTAAATGTCGAGTAATAGAGTAGGGGTCTAGATGGGTTATTCTACGGACGGTCGGTTTGGACTTGTTTCCACACTGTAGGGATTCTTTGTTGTCGATATGGATTTGAGTAAAGCCTTTTGACAAATTGTCTCAGTTCAGATTGGCACAAAAAGGTAAAGTCATGGTATCAGGATGAGCTGGCAAGATGGATAGTCATGAGAGACAGGGTCGTGGTGGAAGGATGCCTTTTGGAATGGAGATTGTGACTAATTCCCTAAGAATTGTTTCCATTAGCTTCCCAACTATCAATGTGAGCCTCATTGGTTTTTTAGCTTCTTGGATTATCTCTATTTCCCAGGAGAAAGTGAGGGCTGGAGATTAGAGCTGAAAATGTGTTGCTGGAAAAGCGCAGCAGGTCAGGCAGCATCCAAGGAACAGGAGAAGCAGGGCTTATGCCCGAAACGTCGATTCTCCTGTTCTTTGGATGCTGCCTGACCTGCTGCGCTTTTCCAGCAACACATTTTCAGCTCTATCTCTATTTCCCTTCTTGAATAGCGGATTAGCTACTCGTCAGTACTCCGGGACCACTCCAGTGGCGAACGAGGCTACAAAGATGTTGGTCAAGGCCTGACCAATCTCCTCACTTGCCTCTCTTGATAATCTGAGGTCAATACCATAGGGGCGTGGGGACCTTAATGCTCTTCAAGAGATCCAACACCACTTCTTTCCTGATTCCACTTCTTTCCTGATTTTGAAATTCCTCGCATAATAACATGCTACACACAATTCTCACTATCTCCATATTTTTCTCCTGGATGAATATCAATGCAAAGTACTTACTTAAGGTGAAAGGTTTGTAGCTCAGGTTGAGGTTTAGGGTGTAGGTTTGCTCGCTGAGCTGTAGGTTTCATTACCTGGCTAGGTAACATCATCAGTGGCGACCTCCAAGTGAAGCGAAGCTGTTGTCTCCTGCTTTCTATTTGTGTTTGTCCTGGAAGGGGTTCCTGGGGTTTGTGGTTATGTTAGATTAGATTAGATTACTTTACAGTGTGGAAACAGGCCCTTCGGCCCAACAAGTCCACACCGACCCGCCGAAGCGCAAACCACCCATACCCCTACATTTTACCCCTTACCTAACACTACGGGCAATTTAGCATGGCCAATTCACCTGACCTGCACATCTTTGGACTGTGGGAGGAAACCGGAGCACCCGGAGGAAACCCACGCAGACACTGGGAGAATGTGTAAACTCCACACAAACAGTTGCCTGAGGCGGGAATTGAACCCGGGTCTCTGGCGCTGTGAAGCAGCAGTGCTAACCACTGTGCCACCGTGCCGCCCACAGTGTCATTCCCCGTTTGTTTTCTGAGTGGTTGATAGATGGTATCCAGATCTATGTCTTTGTTTATGGCGTTGTGGTTGGAGTGCCAGACCTCTGGGAATTCTCTGGCATGTCTTTGCTTAGCCTGTCCCAGGATAGATGTGTTGTCCCAGTCAAAATGGTGGGGGTTTTTTCCTCCGTGTGTAGGGCTACGAGGCAGAGAGGGTCGTGTCTTTTTGTGATTAGCTGGTGTTCGTGTATCCTGGTGGCTAACTTTCTTCCTGTTTGTCCTACGTATTGTTTGTTTGTGGCAGTCCTTGCATGGAATTTTGTAGACGACGTTGGTTTTGTCCATGGATTGTACTGGGTCTTTTAAGTTTTAGTTTTTGTTTGAGAGTGTTGGTGGGTTTGTGTGCTACTAGGATTCCGAGGGGTCTTAGTAGTTTGGCTGTCATTTCTGAAACTTCTTTGTATGGTAAGGTGGTTAGGGTTTCTGGCTGTGTTTGGTCTGCTTGTCGTGGTTTGTTCTTGCAGTTCGCAGATTCCTCACGTTAGTTCCAGTTCTGTGACGCCAACTATTGCAAGTAGCCGTGAGAAGACTTTAACCCTGATCTTAAGTTTTTCTGATCAAATTAAATCCCCTTGAACTCTTTCCTGCTATATGAGTTTCTGCTGAACTCCACTTTCATGTATAGTGAATTACTTTTTTTAAAAAGTCATTTTTCTTAGTCATTACTTTTTTAAAATGATAAATACAGCATTTTGATAAACACAAACAAATGAAAATGATCATTAACTGCCTTCTGCTAGTCGAGGGAGCTTGGTAATCTGATTTCTATATATTTGGATATTATTATAAATTTATGAATGTCTTTTGGTACAAACCAAGGGTTCTGCTTAATGTTTAGATTGAAAATTGCATATTTAACAGACCCACCCTGCTATATTAAAGCCTTGAACTCAATTACAAGCTGAAATGCAAGGGTGCAGCTTCATCGCACAGCTTCTTGGCTCATAGAACATGCTTCGAAATGAAGGCAACCTGACATCTTAAAGTAACATTATGGTTTTAGGAAGTTGTGATTTAATTTTCTATTAAGCAACGTTTTCTTTCTTACTAGCAGCTCATTAACCCAGTCAATGGATTCTGGTGGGACAGACAACTTTGTAATAATCAACCAATTAAAGGAAGAAGTGATGTCTTTGAAAAGGCTTCTGCAGCAGAAAGAGCAGACTATCTTGGAAAGAGATAAAAAGGTAGATTAAATGCTAACAGGTATAATGCATTTATATTTGCAGCGGTATATGCTGAACTAATGAATTCTTGAAAGGACAGCATTGGGGTGATTTTTGGCTCATGTGTTTGTGGGTAAGGGAAGAGTAAGAAAAACTTCAATCACATTCAGATTGCTGTCTTGTGCTTCCAGCTGGAAAGCTTATGTATATGGTATATGAAACGTATTGCTCTATGATCTCAAAACTTTATAATGTTGCCTGGACAAAAGGTATTCTTTGTACAAATGCGCCAGTTGATTTTTTTTCAGGGAAAGAAATGGGGAAAAACAAAGTTTAAACAATATAACATTCAGTGGGATAAACTGGGGTTTTGCTTTTCAAATTCTTTTTCTTTCCCCATTCAAAGCTGACTGAGTTGAAGGCAGATTTTCAATACCAGGAATCTAATCTTAGAGCAAAAATGAACAACATGGAAAAAGCACACAAAGATGCGGTGGAACAGCTACAGGTATTTTTCTTTATTTCAGTACTTTTAATTTTCTTCTGTTCCCTGATTTTTTAACATAACTTGAGAGAATTTAGTTAAATAACATCTCAGTTTTTAAACTCTGATAATCCCAGTATTTATTTGACATGATTTGTGTTGCCTGGTATAAATGCTACATGCTAGTTTCCTGATCCAGAGATGTTTAAATTTGCAATAAAACTATGTACTTCTCAACTTTCTTGTTGGAAGGTGATCAGAATCACTGCAAAGCTCTACTCTTTCTCAACTTGAAATAATGGATTCAGACCACTAAGTGAAATGAGTGACAAGCAAGCCACAAAGTCATTTTTATTTACATGTTTACATCACTGTTTCCACTTAAGACTACCTTTGTTAATGCTGATAATGTTATGCATTGGCCTGTAAGAGTGAGGAGAAAGTGAGGTCTGCAGATGCTGGAGATCAAAGTTGAAACTTTATTGCTGGAACAGCACAGCAGGTCAGGCAGCATCCAGGGAACAGGAGATTCGACGTTTCGGGCACAGGCCCTTCTTCAGGAATGTAAGAGTGACTCCAAGTCATGTCTCAAGAGGTATCCCTTGTAAAATGGAAGTGATGGAATGCCTGGACCTTGGGTCACTTCCATGGTGTGTTCCAGTGTTGTGATGCCACAGGTTGTTGTTTTCAAAGAGCAATTTGTGAGCACAGGAACATCTTCAATTTACTGAAGGTCTCCAGAGAGGCTGCCCTATGATCGAAAAGAATTTGAAAGGTTGAGGTCATGGAGTTTTCTGCACTATCTCATTCTGTAGAAAAACGTGGTACACGAGAACTAGATCCAACTGTTTGTCTCCTTTTAACACTTTAGGCCTCAGTCCTGTTTCTACCTTTCATAGCCTCCGTCCTTAAAATAAAAGCAAAAAGTACTACAACATACCTGATGTCACCTTTTTGGAGAGAATTTGAATTCTGGTGCAAGATCACAGACCTGAAATGTAACTATGTTTCTCTATCTATGGATGAAGCAAAAACTGTTCATTCCTTTTAGTTTTGTTTTTATTTCAGGGTTCTAGTACCTGTGGCATAATGCTTTTGTTAGCCTCTTTCTCGACCAGTCTGTAGCCCCTTGAGTCTTCAGGTAACTAATTCTCTCCAACCTATCAGGAATCCTCCGGATCTTATATTGCTATTGAGTTGCATCTTGCTTAACTAGACTGCAGCAGCTGCAGCCTGAACCTGTCCTACCTTTCCTCATTAAACAATCCATCTATTCCAAGTACTGACATTGTAAACCTCTTAACTGCCTCAATGCATCTGCATCCTCCTTTTAAATATGCGCAATACTACTGATGTCACCTCACCAGTGTTTTGTAGAACTGAAGCGTAATCTTCTACTTTTGTTTCAGTCCCCTCACAATAAGCTATAACTTTTATTAGCTTGGCTAATTACTTACTACATTAACGTTTCATGGTTCAATATTCTCCATCTTTGAATTCTGCAATCTCTCACTATTTAGATATTTTGCATCTATGTACATTTTGGCAACAAGAGTAACAATTTCAATTTTTTCCACTACATTTTCTCTATTTGTCAGAATTTTGCCCACTCACTTGCCTATATTCCTTTGAGGTCACTATGTCCTATTTTCAACTTGCTTCCTACCTATCTTCAAGTTTGGAAAATTTGACAACTATGCTTTTACATACATAGATTACATGGAATTCCCTAGTGTGGGAACAGGCCATTCAGCCCATTGAGTCCACACCAACACTCCGAAGAGGATCTCATCCTGACCCATCCCCTACGTTACCCTATCCCTGCATTTCCCATGCCTAATCCACCTTACTTACTTACATGTCTTTTTACGCTATGGGCAATTTAGCGTGGCGAATCCACCTATATTTGCATTTTCGGACTGAGAGGAAACTGTGGATCACCTGGAGGAAGCTCACTCAGACGCTGGGAGAATGTGCGAATTCCACACAGATAGTCATCCGAGGCTGGAATTAAACCCAGGTCCCTGGCGCCGAGAGGCAGCAGTGCTAACCACTGAGCCACCATGCTGCTTTGCATCCCTTTGTTTAAGTAGTTTATACAAATAATGGCATGCCATTCATTAATGTTGCTAACCTGAAAAACATCCTTTTAAGATGGCCTTTTGCTTTTGAACAAGACAATTCTGTAACCATGACAATATGCTACACGCACTTCACAATGAGCATTTTGTTTTTTACAATAACCTTTGTGGCATCATATCAAACTACTTGTAAGTATCTCCACCCTTTCCCCTTTAGCACCTGATACACACTCAGAATTGTAATAGGATGATTAAACATGAATTCCCCTTCACATAAAAATGTCAACTGTTTGATTACTTCGAACATCCAAAAATGTGGCCTTTTATAATGGCTATTGTAATAGCTGCTAATATTTTCCCTATGGTGATTGTTGGTCTGTCATTTCCTGCTTTTTGTTTTCCTTTTGAATAAAAGAATTACATTTGCTATCTTCCAATCAAATGGGACCTTCCCTGAATCAAGCAAGTGTTAGAAAATTAACTTCCCTGGATGGTTGCAGCTCCAACAGCACCCAAAGTTTGACACCATTCAGGACGTAGCAGCCTGCTTGATTGGCACTATATCCACAAGTATCCATTCCTTCCACCACCAACACTTGGCAGTGGAGTGTATTGTCTACATAGCGCACTGTAGAAATTCACCCAAGATCATCATCATAACTTCCAATCTCTCAATTACCCATCTGTAGGGACAAGGGCATCAGGTACATGGGAACACCACCACTGTCAAGTTTCCCTCCAAGCCACTCACCATCCTGTCTTGGAAATATATCGTAGTTCCTTCACTGTCACTGGATCAAAGTTCTTGGTGACATGGATTGAATTGAATTCACTTTGTTGTCACAAACTCACATGAATACAGTGAAAGGTTTGCAAGTCGTCACTGACAGCATCATCTTGGGTACCTAGGTATAGATTCTTGAGTCCAAAATCTTAGGAAAATAAAATAAAAATTCCATTTTCTATATGGGGAGACAGGCCGCCTACTTGCGGAGCGATTCAGTGAGCACCTCTGGGCCACCCGGACGAACCAACCCAACCAACCTGTGGCACAGCATTTCAACTCCCCCTCCCACTCCACCGAGGATATGCAGGCCATTGGACTCATCCACCTAGGTCAGGATCACAGTGAACCAGACTGGGATCACGGATAGTTAGTCTCCTCCGACCTATCACCCTCACCTTGACCTCTTTCCATCTATCACATTTCCAACGCCCCTCCTCCAAGTCCCTCCTCCCTACCTTTTATCTTCTCCTGCTGAACACTCTCTGCTCATTCCTGAAGAAGGGCATGTGCCCGAAACGTCGAATCTCCTGTTCCCTGGATGCTGCCTGACCTGCTGTGCTGTTCCAGCAATAAAGTTTCAACTTTGATCTCCAGCATCTGCAGACCTCACTTTCTCCCCAAATAAAAATTCCAGCCTTACAGACCTTCAAATGTACAAAATCATGGTAATAAATGAGAAAAATAAATAAATTCAGAATAACAGTCCTTCCATGATAATTCTTTTTGTAAAAGTGGGAAGAAAACAATTGTGGATCAACCCACACAGCCACCTCAAGGGCAATTCAGGACAGGCAATAAATGCTGGCTAGCCAGCAACACCCACGTCCCACAAAATATTTTTTGCATCAATTTTCTCACTAGCCTCTTGTTTTAAGATTCTAGAATGCAGTCCATCTGTAAAAGTTTATATATTTCATTTGTATGTTCCCTTCAATCTTATCCAAGTACTTCTTCCCACCTTCAAAACCAATCCCTTTGTCTTCCTCTGCTGAATCATAGCTGCTCCCAATCATCTTTTTTTTTGTAGCTAATTTGTATGCCTCTTCCTTGGATCTAACACGGTCCATAATTTCCTTTGTTAGTCATTTTCGGGAAAAGTGGTCCAACTTATTTTCATGCTGGAGGAATGAACAATTATTGCAATTCATCTGTCAGCACCGTGGTTAGCACTGCTGCCTCACAGCGCCAGAGACCCGGGTTCAATTCCCGCCTCAGGCGACTCTGTGTGGAGTTTGCACATTCTCCCCATGTCTGCGTGAGTTTCCTCCGGGTGCTCCGGTTTCCTCCCACAGTCCAAAAATGTGCAGGTCAGGTGAATTGGCCATGCTAAATTGCCCGTAGTGTTAGGTGAAGGGGTAAATGTAGGAGAATGGGTCTGGGTGGGTTACGCTTCGGCGGGTCGGTGTGGACTTGTTGGGCCGAAGGGCCTGTTTCCACATTGTAAGTCATCTAATCTAATCTTTTTCATGTTTGCCCTTGCCTATCCACCATAGTTCCTGTAAGGAAGATTCCGCAAAAAAGGTTCATGACTGTTATCATTGTAGTTATCCTTTATTTAGATTTTGAACCCTAGTTTCTGAATCAGCTATGTCACACTCCATCTTAATGAAAAATTCTATTGTATTGTCATTTTCCCCAAAAGGTCTTGAACACCTAGATTGCCAGTCATTTGTTTTTCATTACATGATACCAGGATGGCCTTGTTCTTTAGTTGGTTCCTAAATGTACTGATCCTATTGTTATTGTTTGGATTTTCCAAATCTATGTGTAGATTAAAATTGCCCATAATTACAGCTGTATCTTTATTACTTGCTCTGACTCTTCAATGCCTTCTTGTATACAGATCCCCTTATGGGTTTTCTCCCCATTGTTTTTTCTAAGCTGTATCAATACAGATTCCACTCACTGGAGCTAATCTCCTTCCTCTAATTTCCTCTTTAACCAGCAATGCGACCCAGCCTTTTCCTTTTTGTCTGTCCTTCCTAAAAACCTCTGGATATTCAGTTCCCATACCTGATCACTCTGCAGCCACATCTGAAATCACAATTATATCATACACTTGATATCAAATTAATCATATTTGCTTAATGAATTCATCCACTCTATTGTGAATCCTCTGTGCATTGATGTATAAAGCCTTAAGTGTTGTCGTCTTAAACATTCTTAGTACCATTTGCATTATTTTGTATTTTGGCTCTGTTTGATTCTGACCCTTGGATCCCTTGTTTATCACTACATTCACTTCCCAATCTGTCTTTGCTTTTGTCATTTCCCTCTCTACTGCCTCTCTGTGTAAGTTCTCACCCCTCTTAACATCCCCAACTTCATAAGCAAATACTTCCCCAGGACATCAGTATTCTAACATATATCAGCATGTCTATATGTTGGCTAAAATCTCCTGTGATTATCACTATGCCTTTCTGACAAGCTGCCATTATTCTTTTCTCTCTGCCTCACTCCCACAAGTCACTTTTTTTCCTTTATAATTTTCATCTCTATGCAAATAGTTTCGACATCCTGGTTTCCTGAAATTAAATCAATCCTTATTGTTGTGCTAATACCATCATATTAAAAACACAGCAGCCTCTCTGCCTTTTCCTAGCTTTGTGTTCTTACTAAATAAAAGTAACCTTCAATAGTCAGGTCCCATTCATGCCTTCATGTAGCTATGTCTGTAATTGTAATCAGACAACTGTTGCTTATTTTTATTTGCGGACTCTGTTCATCTGTTTTGTTTTCAAGGCTGTGTTTTCAGGTAAGTATTTAATTTTATCCTTTTTTTATTCTTGTAAATCCTAGTCTTCTCTTAATTCAGTTTTAGATTTACTTTCTCTCTCTCTCTCTCTCTCTCGTGTGTTCTCTCTCTCTCTCTGATGTGTTTTCTCTCTCTCTCTCGTGTGTTCTCTCTCTCTCTCTTTCTCCCCCCACCCCAAACTCATTACATGATACCAGGATGGCCTTGTTCTTTAGTTGGTTCCTAAATGTACCGATCCTATTGTTATAGTTTGTTTATAATCTCCTGCATTAATACCTATCCTCTTTGACCTTGACTCCACTCTTTGATTTGCCACATCTTTCTAGATTTTATCCCTTCCCTAACTAATTCAGTGGCTAGCAGTGCTACCTCATGTTGCCAGGGTCCCAGATTTGATTCCATTCTTGTGACGGTGTCTATGCGGAGTTTGTACCTCCTTCCTTTGTATGCATGTGTTTCAATTTCTTCTCTCAATCCAAAGATATGCAGGTTAAGTCGATTGGGCATGGTTACTTGCCCCATAATGTAGATGGATGTGCAAACTAGGTGGATTACCCATCATAAATGCAGGGATTATTGGGATAGAATGCCGACAGTGTGGAAGCAGGCCATTTGGCCCATTAATTCTACACTAACTCTCTGAAGAGCATTCCACCCAGACCCAACCCTAACCTATCACTGTAACCCTGCATTTGGAATGTTCTTTGGTATAGATTTATTGGGCTGAATCCCTCTTTCCACATTAAGGATTCTGCGACTCTGTAATTCGTTTAAAATCCTGTCTGTTTCTTCTGTTATGCAGTTGGCAAGAAAACCGATCTCAGCATGGTTCAAGTGAAGATCATCCCAATGGTTCATATAGATCCTCCTTTCCTCATTACCTGTATCTATGCGAAATGAACTGGATCCCACTTCTCCCATGTCAGTCTGACCCATACATTGATCACTCTCCTCTGATTTTCACAAGATTCCAGAGATTACTAACCACAGTTGCTCAAACTTCAAACATTTGCCCTGGACCAAAATGGGACCTCTGAGCGTCCACTTTCTACAGTTGTAGCACACTGTCTGTCCTTTCTTTCATCCTACTAGATTGAATAAAATACTACATTTGCTTTTTATGCATTTACTAACCTTTCTACTAGTTATTAATACTATGTTGAAGTTTAGGAATAGTTTAGTCAACAGATACTTACCAAATAACTAGCTTCTGTAGTTGCAAAGTAAGCATCATTTCCTAAAATCTAAAAAAAGTTAGTAGAGCAAAAGGGAAGATAAATGTCTTTCCTTCCTCCTGTATTCTTATAATCACCCAATTCCAGCACTCTAATGCAAGGTATGCCTCCTGTGCTGGATCACTAATTTGGATCGTTTATATGCTCCTAACACACAAGACCTATCTGACCCAGTTACAGAAGAAGTGCTTCCTTGATTAACTTAAGCCTAACAGCACTACCAGTAGATGCCAAATTAAACTCTACTGAAAGCGACAAACTTCAGAATTTAAACTGGGACTTTAGGTAAAAGCTGATTATAATAAAATTGGATTTGTACAAAGGTTTAGATTTCCTTACCCACCAACTGCAAGTATTTAGTCAATGGGGTTAGTTTTGATTTGATGGTAGATTACTCAATGACACAACAAAAATGGTTGTCAAGGCATTGGTCCCCAACCTTTTCAGTACTGAGACATAGATACTGCATAACTGAGCAAATTTCCCTTTTCCTGCAAGACCATAAGACATAGGAGCAGACATTAGGCCATTCAGCCAGCTGAGTCTGCTCTGCCATTCAATCATGGCTGATAAGTTTCTTATCCCTATTCTCCCACCTTCTCCCCGGAACCCTTTATCCTCTTAACAGTCATGAACCTATCTATCTCAGTCTTAAATACAGTCAATAACCTCGCCTCCACAGCATTCTGTGGCAGTGAATTGCATAGATTCTCCACTGTTTCTGACTAAAGAAGATTCTCCTCATTTCCATTCTGAAAGGGCTGTGGCCTTTGGTTCTAGTCTGTCCTACCAATGGAAGCACGACCCAGCATCCACTCTGTCTAGGCCATTCAGTATTCTGTAAGTTTCAATTAAATCCAATCTCCTCCTTCTAAACTCCACTGAGTATAGACCCAGAGTCCTCAGCCGTTCCTCATATGTTGAGCTTTTCATTCCTGGGACCATTCTCGTGAACCTCTTCTGGACATGCTCCAGGGCCAGTACATTCTTCCTGAGATATGAGGCCCAAAACTGCACACAATACTTCAAATGTGGCCTGACCAGAGCCTTATAGAGCCTCAGAAGTATATTCCTGCTTTTATATTCAAGGCCTCTTAAAATAAATCCTATAATTGCATTTGCTTTTCGAACTACTGACTCATCCTGCAAGTTTACCTTGACCAAATCCTGGACTAGAACTCCTAAGTCTCTTTGCACTTCGGACTTTGAATTTCTCCCAATAATCCATGGCTCTTCTGACCAGAGTGCACAACCTCACTATTTCCATCTGTCACTTCTTTTCCCACTCTCCTAACCTGTCCAATTTCTCCTGCAGCCTCCCTGCTTCCTCAGTGCTACCTGTCCATCTGCCTATCTTTATATTAACTGCAAACTTGGCAAGAATGCCTTCAGTTCCTTCATTTAGATTTTAATGTATCAAGTGCAAGGTTGTCCCACCACTGAGCCTTGTGGCACGCCACTTATCACAATCTCCCATCCTGAGAAGGACCCTTTTATTTTTGCGCTCTGCTTTCTGCCAGACAGCCAAGCTTCTATAGATACTAGCACCTTGCATCTAATGGCATGGGCCCTTATCTTATTCAACCTCCTGTGTGGCACCTTATCAAAGGCCTTCTTGAAGTCCAGGTAGATGATATCCATTGGCTCTCCTTGGTCTAACCTGCTCGTTACTTCCGCAAAGAATTCTAGCAAATTTGTCAGGCATGACCTTCCCTTGATAAAACCATGCAGATTTTGCCCAAATTTACGTCCACTTCCAAGTATTCAGAAATCTCATCCTTCACTATGGATTCCAGGATATTAGCCACAACCAAGGTTCAGCGAATTGGTGTGTAATTTTCCATCTTGTGCACAGTGGCTCAGTGGTTAGCACTGCTGTCACACACCACTAGATACCTGGTTCGATTCCAGCCTCTGGTGACTGTCTGTGTGGAGTTTGCACATTCTCCCCGTGTCTGTGTGGGTTTCCTCTGGATGCTCCAATTTCCTTCCACAGTCCAATGATGTGCAAGTTTGGTGAATTGAGCATACTAAATTGCCCGCAGTGGTCAGGGATGTGTAGGTTAAGGGCATGAGTCAGGGGAAATGTAGAGTAATGAGGTCGCAAATGGGTTTGTGTGGGATACTCTTTGGAAGGTTGGTGTGGACTTGTTGGGCCAAATGGCCTGTTTACACACTGTAAGGATTCTATTCTGTCATCTATAAACACGGTTGTCATGTTAGCAATTTTCCAGTCCTCTGGGACTATCCCTGATTTTAGTGATTCCTGAAAGATCACTGCTAACATCTTTTTATTATCTCTTCAGCTATCTCTCTTAGAATTCTGTGTTGTTGTCTGTGGTCCAGGTGATTTATCCACCTTTAGGCCTTTCATTTTTTTTCTAGCACCTTCTCCTTTGTAATGGCTGCCATACTCCATTCTTCCCCCTCACGCTCTTGAACTTTTGGGATATTACTTGTGTCTTCCACTGTGAGGACTGACGTAAAGTCATTGTTCAATTCCTCAACCATTTTCTTGTTCCCCACTATTACCTCTCCAGCATTATTTTCACCTCTCTTTTGTCCTTTAGTTTTCAAAAGAAACTGTAACAGGCTTCCTTCATATTATTGGCTAGCCTACCCTCCTGTTTAATCTTCTCTCTCCTTATTTCTTTTATTTTTGCCCTCTGTAAGCTTCCCAATCGCCTGGTTTCCCACTTCCATTCGCCACGTTATATGCTTTCTCTTTTGCTTTTATTCTACTCTGACTTCCCTAGTCAGCCATGGTTGCCTCATCCTCCTTGTACCATGCTGATTTTTCCTTGGGATGAATTTCTGCTGTGTCTCCTGAATTACTCCCAGAAACTCCTACCTTTGCTATTCCACTGTCTTTCCTACTAGGCTTCTCTCCCAGTCAATTCTACCTAAACTCCTCCCTCATGCCTCTGGAGTTGCCTTTATTCAGCTATAATACCTCTGATTATATCTGCTCCCTCTCCAAATTGAATTTATTCTGCAATCATATTATGATCACTGCCTCCAAAGGGTTCCTTCATCTTGAGCTCTCTTATCAAGTCTGCCTCATGCACAGTACTAAATCCTGAGTGGGCTCCACCACAAGCTGCTCCAAAAAGCCATCTCGTAGATATTCTACAAATTCCTTTTCTTACAATCCTCAAATGACCTGATTTTCCCAGTCCACCTGCATATTGAAATCCCCCATGATCACTATAACTTTGCTTTCCCCATGCACAATTTCTATCTTGCACCTAGCTCCTGATTACTGTTTGGAGACCTATACCCAACTTGCAACTGTTTTATTTCTTAAACTTTTTGTGGTTACTCAATTCTACCCACACAGATTTACGTTTCTTTCTTACATTGCACACATTCAGATATAACACCTTCAGTCCTGTATTAACCGTCCCTCTTCTCATTGTTATTCATTTGTCCAGTGTGCTTGAAATTTGACTGCTAACCCTTTCCAATCACTCTGTCCTATTTGTGTCTGTACTGGAGATTTTAATAATCTCTCCTGAGTTCTGCAGTCTTGCCTCCTCCTTTAGTTCAGATTTTCTAATAACCCTGATAACTGAAACCCTCTCCATTTAGTTTAAAGCCCTGTCTGCTGCCCTAATAATGCGATTTGCTCAGACTCTGGTCCCAGCATCGTTCGCATGAAGACTGCCCCATTGGAACAAGTCCTTTCTTCCCCAGTACTGGTACCATGTCACATTCATTCAAACCCATTTCTCCCACACCAATCTTTGAGGCATGCATTTACCTGTTTAATCTTATTGATCCTGTGGCAATTAGCTTGTGGCTCAGATAGCAATCCAAAGATTATTACCTTTTTTGGTTTTGCATTTTAATTTAATTCTTATCTGTTAATACTCCCTTAGCAGAACTTTTACCCTCCCACTCCAAGTTCCTTTGCAGCCCAGGCCAGATATCCTGAACCTGAGCACCAGACAGACAACACAACCTTAGGGACTCTTGAACCCGCTCACAGAGAACAGTTTCTATATCTCTAACTATATCATGCCCAACTCCAGCAATGTTTTTCTGTCCCCACTTGAATGGCTACTGCACTACTTTCAGTTGACTCATCCTCCCAGTAGACCCCATTCCCATCCACACAAGGAGCAATACTCTTGAACCTTGGTCAAGGACAGAGGTTAAGGCTCCTGCAATGCTACCTCCTGGATCCCTCTACCTGCCTCACTCACAGCCACACCCTCCTGTCCCTGACAACTGACGATAACTCACCGGGAATAAATAAATACACTGTCAGCGATACTTTAGCTACAAATTAATAAAATACAGGAGCAAAAGAAGTGAGTGGCACAGTGGCTGCGTTAGCACTGCTGCCTCAGTGCCAGGAACCCAGGTTCAAATCCACCTTCGGGCGACTGTCTGTTTGGAATTTGCACATTCTCCCTGTGGATTCATGAGTTTCCTCCAGGTGATCTAGTTTCCTCCCACAGTCCAAAGATATGCAGGTTAGGTGGATTGGCCATGCTAAATTGCCCCATAGTGTTCAGGAATGTGTAGGTTAGGTGCATTAGTCATCGGAAGTGTAGAGTAATACAGTAGGGGAATGGGTCTGGGTGGAATACCTCTTCAGAGGGTTGGTGTGGTCTTGTTGGGCTCAATGGCCTGTTTCCACGCTATAGGAATTCTATATAGGAATAGGAAAGGTGAGGTCACCCTGTTAGGAGTCTTTTACAGGCCTCCTAATAGTCCTAGAATCATTGAAGAAAGGATAGGGAAGGTGATTCAGGAGATGAGTGACAGTAATAGGGTAGTTGTTATGGGGGACTTTAACTTTCCTGATATTGATTGGGAAAGCTAGAGCTCAAGTTCGTTAGATGGGTCAGTGTTTGTTCAATGTGTGCAGGAGAGTTTCCTGACACAATATGTAGACAGGCCAACAAGAGGTGAGGCCATACTGGATTTGGTTCTGGGTAACGAACCAGGCCAGGTGTTAGAATTAGAGGCAGGTGAGCACATTGGGGATAGTGACCATAATTCGGTGATTTTTACACTCGTGATGGAGAGGGATAAGTGTGTACTACAGGGCAAGAATTATAGCTGGGGTAAGGGAAATTATGATGCGGTGAGGCATGACTTAGGATGTGTGGCTTGGAAAAGTAGACTCCAAGGCAAGAGTGTAAATGATATGTGGAACTTGTTCAAGGGGCAACTACT
>NC_057715.1:48630386-48645318 GCF_004010195.1 Chiloscyllium plagiosum
CCCCCCCCCCCCCGCCGATGTATTAGTGTTTGAAGCTCTCACACCAGCTCCTCGACTTGAGTTCTTCCAGCAACCAACATTTACTGCAGACACGGTTACTGGCAACCACAATGGAATCCACTAACTTCCACATCATACAGAAACAACACATTACCTGACTCTCCATTCTTATTTTATTTAGTTAGTTTTGAATTTGTTTTTCTTTTACATTTTAACTGGTTTTGCATCTCTACTTATGCAATTTAAAACAAATAGGTAAGTTGTATCCAATAAATAAACATTCAAAGTTAGCAGATCCCTTATTAGCTAATCCAATCACAGCCCTCCTGTCATGTCACCTTTCAGTTTCCCACTCAGATTTATAAACTCTTCCCAGACCGCTCTCCAATCTGCTCCTATCCTGAATTGTAGGCCCCACACGGTAACTTTTATATACTGCTCTCGCTCAGTTTCTCTCCTGAAGCATGGTGACAAAAGTCAACAGGTATTGCCTTTAGTAGTAAATGCCAAGGTTCTGGAAGAGATCAGAAGCACTTTTAGTTTAAATTCTGAAGTTTGTAGACATATATATAATGTAGTGATTAGAAGGTCAGGTAGGTAGATTTAATAGAGTATGAGTTTCCTGATTGGACCGGTTAACAGTCCCAATCAGGGAGTTCTGCCTGACCAATACAAACAGGAGTGTCAGGGATTCTGCTCATTCTAGGAGCCGGTTCTGAGCTTAGCTGATCAATGTCATTTGTTATGCACATATAAATAAAGGGTCACTTTGTAGAGTTATTTCAAATAGAGTTTTAATTAGGCTTCAACTGAAAGTGCAGTTGTGCTTAGTTAATCAAGTAGGCAGCTCAAACCAATTCCTATGTAACTGGGTCAGATAGCTGAGGGGTGACTTTATACAGGTTTGTAAAATCATGCCGGGTATAGATAAAATGAAAGGCAAGGTCTTTTCCCTAGGGTAGAGGAGTCCTAAACTAGAGGGCACAAGTTTAAGGTGAGCGGGGAAAGTTTGACAAAGGACCCAATTTTCACAAACCGTGTGGGTCTGTGCATGCAAGAGCTGCCAGAGGAAGTGGAAGATGCAGGTACACTTCCACCATTTTAAAAAATATTTGCTCAGATACATGAATAAGAAGAGTTTAAAGTGATATCAGCTGAATGCATGCAAATTGGACTGGTTATGTTTGGGCTACCTGGTTGGCATGGATGAGTTGGACCAAAGGATCAATTTCTGTGCTGTATAAATCTATATATGTTGTTCACTTGCATTGTTGATGACACCTTCTGTCACTTTATTGATCACGAGTAGGCTGATGGGGTGGTAATTGCCTGGTTGGATTTACCCTCCATTTTGTGTAAGGAATTTAAATGGGCAGTTTTCCACATTTTCAGAAAAACTGTACTGGAATAGCTTTGCGAGGTGTGCAACAAATTCTGGAGACGGACTGCCAATTCCATCCTCTCTGAAAACAAAATTAGTCTGTTGGAAACCTCATCACACATCTCCAAGTTTAGCTTCTGACCACATAATTGAGCTATTGCTGATACCACATTTCCACTTGTAACAATATCTAATGTCAACCTTGTCCTTACTCATATGTTGCTGAAATGTCTTTGTCTATGCCTTTGTGGCCTCTCAACTTTACTGTTCAATGCATTCTTGATTGGTATCCCACTTTATATCCTTTTGTCCATATCTTGACTTGTAGCAAGTCCCATCAATCATGTGCTTGCTGGCCTTTGCTTCTGTTCAAGAAGGTATTGTCTTTAAAATTCACACGCTTACTTCCAAAATCCTGTGGCTTCGCCACTCCCTGAATTTTTAATCTCTGCTAGCCTGACTTGCAGTTCTAATTTTGTACCCTTGACAATTTGTTCATTCTGCCTTTGATTGCTTGGGCTTTGAACTCCTGACACCCTCTCCAGAATATTACTTTTTCTACTTGCTTAACTGAGCTTATGGTCAACTGATTGATTATTATAATGCTTCTGTGCAGCTCTTTGGGCTTTTTTTTTACATTTAACGTACAATACGAATATGTTTTGGTTGGAGATGTAAATCAGGAAGAAGCCTCAATATATAATTCATTTGGTGCTTCTCATAAATTGCAAATAGCTCAGTCCGATCTTTGTTTTTGGCTCTGATAGTCATGACATTTATATGGTGGAAATGAATTTTTGATAAAGGTGAGCCTCAGGATGTTGATTATGAGGGGTGTTTGATAAAGGTGATGTTAATTTGTTCAAGATGCTTCTTGCCTTGAACTCTAGTTTGACACTTGTTTAGACCTCACCAAGATCTTGTCTGGGTCTCCTGTTTTTGTTCTGCTAACCTTATAGAGGAAAGCTTATTGATAAGTACTAGATGATATGCAGCCAAAATGCTACCCTGAGAAACTCCTGAAGTGATGTCTATTGATAAAATTGCCTCAAAAACCACAATCATTTACTGGCATGCTCTACTCATTGCTATCATAAGTATCTACAATGAACTTATGAGCTTTTTGAAAACCGATTTTGAATAAATCATTTAGTTAAATTGAACTTTCAAATTTATTTTCCAATTTGTTCCATTACTTTTTCAAAGACTTTAAAACACTGATTACCAAATGAGAGCACATATCTTTCAACTTCTGATGTACTGGCTGCACATTGGGAAAACTGAAAAATCCACATGTTTAGAGTGTACGCTTTGGAGTCATAGAGTAACACAACATGGATACGGGCCCTTCAGTCCAAACTGGTCAATGTGACAATGGTACCCACTTAGCTAGTTCCAATTGCCTGCATTTGATCCATTCCCTCTAAATCATTCCCATCCATGAACCTATCCAAATGTTTTTTTAAATATTGCTATTGTACCTGTCTCAACCACTTTCTCTGGCAGCCTATTGCACGTAAGCACCACACTCTGCGTGAAAGTTACTCCTCAGGTCCTCCTTAAATTTTTCCCCTCCCACCTTAAACCTGTGCACTCTCTCTCGTTTTCAATTTCCCATCACTGAGAAAAAGACTATACGCGTTCATGCTATCTATCCCCCTCCTAATTTTATACACCTCAATTAGGTCACCCTTCATTCTCCTACATTCCAAGGAATAAAGTCCATCCTGGCAGCATCCTCATAAATAGTCTTTGCACTCCTTCCAGTTTAGCTATTTCTTTCCTGTAACCAAAACTGGGGTGGCACGATGGATCAGTGGTTAACACTGCTGTATCACAGCATCAGAGACCCAAGTTAGATTCCAGCCTCTGGAAACTGTCTGTGGAGTTCTCTCTGGGTGCTCCAGTTTCCTCCAACAGTCCAAAGATATGCAAGTTAGGTGAATTGGCTTTGCGAAATTGCCCATAGTGTTCAGAGATGTGTAGGTTAGGTGCATTAGTTGGGGGTAAATAGAACATAGAAAAGTACAGCACAGCACAGAACAGGCCCTTTAGCCCACAATGTTGTGCTGAGATTTAATCCTAATGTCAAATATAGTAACTTAACCTACGCGCCCCTCAACTCACTGCTGTGCATGTCCAGCAGTCGCTTAAATGTCCCCAATGACTCTGCTTCCACCACCACAGCTGGCGATGTGTTCCATGCATTCACAACTTACTGCGTAAAGAACCTACCTCTGACGTCTCCTTTATATCTTCCTCCTAATATCTTTAAACTATAATTCTCATACTAGTCATTCCTGCCGTGGGGAAATGTCTCTGGCTATTGATTCTATCTATTCCTCTCATTATTTTGTACACCTCGATCAGGTCTCCTCTCTTCCTCCTTCTCTCCAGAGAGAAGTCCGAGCTGATTCACCCTTTCTTCATAAGGCAAGCCCTCCAGTCCAGGCAGCATCCTGGTAAACCTTCTTTGCACCTTCTCCAAAGCCTCCATATCTTTCCTATAGTAGGGCGACCAGAACTGGACACAATATTCCAAGTGTGGTCTCACCAGGGACTTGTAGAGCTGTAGCAAAACCTCGTGGCTTTTAAACTCTATCCACCTGTTAATGAAAGCCAGAACACCATATGCTTTCTTGCCACCCAAGTGGATAGGGTTGTTAACTTTGAGGGATCTATGTACTTGCACACCCAGATCCCTCTGTTCCTCCACACTGCCAAGAATCCTGTCTTTAATCCTATATTCAGTATTCGAATTTGACCTTCCAAAATGCATCACTTCGCATTTATCCAGATTGAACTCCATTTGTCATTTCTCAGCCCAGCTCTGCATCCTATCTGTCGTGCTGCAGCCTGCGGTAGTCCTCTATAGTATCGACAACACCTCCAACCTTTGTGTCATCTGCAAATTTACTAACCCACCCCTCAACCTTCTCATACAAGTCATTTATAAAAACTACAAAGAGCAGATGCCCAAGAACAGAGCCCTGCGGGACCCCACTCAACACTGACCTCCTGGCAGAATATTTCCCATCTACAACCACTCTCTGCCTTCTGTCAGCCAGCCAATTCTGAATCTAGATAACCAAATCTCCCTGTATCCCATACTTCCTGCCTTTATGAATGAGCCTACCATAGGGAACTCTATCAAATGCCTTGCTGAAGTCCATATACACCCTATCCACTGCTCGACCTGTCTTGACACCTCTTCAAAGAACTCAATAAGATTTGTGAGGCATGACGTGCTCCTCTCAAAGCCATGCTGACTGCTTTTAATCACATTGCTTTGCCAAATAGTCATAAATCCTGTCCCTCAGAATTCTTTCCAAAACTTTGCTGACCACAGACGTAAGACTGACTGGTCTGTAATTGCCAGGGATTTCCCTATTACCCCTCTTGAAAAGAGGAACAACATTCGCCTCCTTCCAATCCTGTGGAGAGTGAGGAGGCAAATATTCTCGCCAGCGGCTTAGCAACCTCCTTTCTCGCTTCCCAGAGCAGCCTAGGATAAATCTGGTCTGGCCCCGGAGACTTATCAATCTTAATATCTTCCAAAATTTCTAGCACATCAACTTCATCAGTCTTGATCTGGTCAAGATTGTATCCCAGTTCCTCTAAGTTTTCATTTACAACAAGTTCCCTTTCCTTGTTGAAAACTGAAGCAAAAAACTCATTTAGAGCTTCCCCTATCTGCTCAGACTCCACGCATAAGTTCCCTACGCTATCCCTGATCAGCCCTACCTTCTCCCTGATCATTCTCTTATTCCTCACGTATGAGTAAAATGCCTTTGGGTTCTCCCTAATCCTTATTGCCAAGTCTTTTTCGTGCCCCCTCCTGCTCTCATCAGTCCAATTCTGAGCTCCTTTCTAGCTAGCCTGTAATCCTCTAAAGCTGTGTTCGATCCTTGCTTCCTCCACCTTGCGATCCACAGGTCGAGCAGTGGATAGGGTGTATATGGACTTCAGCAAGGCATTTGATAGGGTTCCCCATGGTGGCTCATTCATAAAGGCAGGAAGTATGCTGCTGCCTTCCTTTTGACAAGAAGTTCCTCCTGTTCTTGTCATCCAAGGTTCCTTCATCTTACCCCTTCTTACCTGTCTCAGAGGAACAAATTTGTGCATCCCTCGCAACAACTGTGCCTTAAATAGTCTCCACATGTCTGCTGTGCCCTTTCTGTGGAACAATTGCTCCCAGTCTGTACTTCCCAACTCCTGTCTGATAGCGTCATAATTTCCTTTTCCCCAATTAAATATCTTCCCTTGGTAACAGCTCCTTTCACTCTCCAAGGCTATGCTAAATGTGAGGCAGTTGTGATCACTTTCACCAAAGTGCTCTCCCACCGTGAGATCTGACACCTGTCCTGGCTCGTTGCAGAGCACCAAATCCAAAATGGTCTCTCCAAAAATGTAGAGTAACTGGGAATGGTTTTCGGTGGGATACTGTTTGTAGGGTTGGTGTGGGCCCATTGAGCCAAAAGGCCTATTTCAACACTGTAGGAATTTTATGGTTCTATGAAAACTGTACACAACTCTCCAGTTGGTGCCTCAGCAACGACCTATACAACTGTATGTAACATAATGTCCCAATTCCTATACTCACTGCCTCAACTGAAGGCCAGCATGCTAAATGCCTCTTTACCACCCTGTATACTTGTGACACTACTTTCAAAGAACTATGAACTTGTACTCATAAGTCCCTCTGTTCCAAAACTCTCTTCAGGACCTTACTGTATAAGTCCTACCTTGATTTAACTTTTCCAAAGTCTAACACCTCACACTTATCGGTATTGATTTTCATTTGTCAGTCTTCAGCCTACAGCCCCATCTGACCAAGATCCCTCTAATTTTTGTTAACCTTCCTTGCTATCAATGATATCTCCTAAATTTGTATCATCCGCAGTCTTACTCATTGTATCTTGTACATTCATATCCAGATCATTTATTTAGATAACAAAGGTCTGAGCACCGACCACTGTGGGACACCAGCCTGAGAAACAACCTTCAACAATTACCCTCTGCTTCCTACCATTTGAGCCAATTTTGATTCCAATTAGCAAGCTGTCCCTGGCTCTCATGTGACCTAACCTTCATGATGAGCCCGCCATGCGGAACCTTGTCAAAGGACTTACTAAACTCCATGTAGACAACATTTGCTTCCCTACCCTCATCTATCCTATTGGTTACCTATTTGAAAAACGCTAACAAATTTGTCACACGTGACTTCCCTCGCACAAATCAATGTTGACTAGCCCCATCAGATCTTGACTCTCAAAATGTTGGTTGATCCTGACTGTTGGTATCCTGTCCAACAACTTACCTATCACTGATGTCAGGCTCACTGGCCTGTTGTTCCCTGGCTTGTCTTTGGTGTCTTTTTTAAACAGTGGAACAGCATTAATCACCTTCCAGTCTTGTGGAATTTCACCAGTAGCTAACGATGAAGCAAAAATCTCTGCAACGGCCTTTGCAATTTCTTCCCTACCCTCTCATCGTCCGAGGATGGACTTGATCAGGCCCAGGGGATTTGTCCACTTTAATGCATTTTAATGCTGCAAACACCACCTCTCTGTAATACGTATGCAGAGCAAAACACCCCCACTTGTTGCTCTTATTTCCTTAGCATCCATGATTCTCTCCTCCCTACACAGAGGAGAAGTATACATTAAAAATCTCACCTGTGGCACCACACAAAAGAATAACTGATAGACTGCCTTGCTGATCTTTGAGAGGCTCTGTGTGGAGCCACAGGAGATGGGGAAGGTACTAAACGAGTATTTTGCATCAGTGTTTACTGTGGAGAAGAACGTGGAAAATACAGAATGTGGGGGGAAATATCCTGAAAAATGTCCAATTGTAGAGGTGGTGCTGCTGGATATCTCAACACGAGTGTTGCTGAACAAAGAGACCTTGGAGTGCAGATTCATAGATCCTTGAACTTTGAGTTGCAGGTAGATAAGATAATGAGGAAGGCATTTGCTATGCTTTTCTTTACTGGTCAGAGCATTGAGTGTAGGAGTTGAGAGGTCATATTGTACAGGACATTGGTTAGGCTACTTTTGGAATATTATGTGCAATCCTGGTCTCCTTCCTCTCGGAAGGATGTTGTGAAACTTGTTAGGATTCATAAAAGATTTACAAGGATGTTGCCAGGTTTGGAAGATTTGAGCTGTAGAGAGAGGCTGAATAGGCTGGGGCAGTTTTCCCTGGAATTTTGGAGGCTGAGAGTTGACCTTCTATAGGCATGAGGGGCATGGATAGGATAAATAGACAAAGTCTTTTCCCTAGGGTGAGGGAGTCCAGAGCTGGAGGATATAGGTTCAAGGTGAGAGGGGAAAAATGTAAATGGGACCAAAGGGGCAACCTTTTCATGCAGAGGGTACGGAATGAGCTGCCAGTGGAGGCTGGTATAATTGCAGCATTTAATAGGAATCTGGATGGGTATATGAATAGGAATGTTTAAGAGGGATATGGGCCAAGTGCTGGCAAATGGGACGAGATTAGGTTAGGATATCTAATCGGTATGGATGAGTTGGACCGAAAAGATCTGTTTCTGTGCTGTATATCTCTGACAGATTATCATGCTGTTCTTTAAGGAGACCTATTCTCTCCCTAGGAGAAAGTGAGGACTGCAGATGCTGGGGATCAGAGCTTAAAAATGTGTTGCTTATGCCCGAAACATCAATTCTCCTTCTCCTTTGATGCTGCCTGACCTGCGCTTTTCCAGCAACACATTTTTAAGCTATTCTCTCCCTAGCCACCTTTTTTGCAATTAATATAGCTAAGAGGACCTCGGGATTATTTTTAACCTTATCTGCCAGATCCATCTCGTATCCCTTTTTTCCTCATGATTTCCTTAAGTGTGCCTCTACATTTTTTTATAGTCATCTAAGGATTCACTTGGGCCCGATAGCTTAAAGTTGAAAAGTGTGATGCTGGAAAAACACAGGCCAGGCAGCATCCGAGGAGCAGAAGAATCGACGTTTCGGGCATAAGCCCTTTTCTCCCGATAGCTTAAACTCAATGTCGGCCTTTTTCTTGACCAGAGCTCCAAAACCTGCCAGCTTTTCCCTTCACCCTAACAGGGACATATTGTCCCTGGATTCATGAAGTCACACTTTTAAAAGCTTCCAATTTGCCAATTGTTTCTTTTCCTTTAAACAGACTCACCCAGTTGACCTCTGCTAGATTCTGCCAAGTGCCCCCCCCCCCCCCTGCCAAGTTAGCCCTGCTTCAATTTAGCACCTTAACCTGTGGACCTCTTATCTTTTTCCATAACTGTGTTAAAATTGAGAGTTATGGTCACTGAACCCAAAGAGCGCTCTGACCGGCACTTCAGTCACTTTCCTGACCTTGTTTCCCTAAGAGGAGGTCCAGTGTTGCACCATCACAAGTAGTGGTCTCTATTGATTTAGAAAACTTTCTTGGACATCGCTGAAAGTTCTTCTTAATTATTGTTAGCATTTGATCGGCTTCAAGTTAAACAATGGTTTTCGTTACTTTGAATTTGTTTGAAAAGTTGAGCACAATAATTTTCAGAAAGCATTTTGAGCAATTTATTGCAGAAATACAAAAGTGGAGTTACAAGTATTTGCAAAGAAATTCATTTTGCTGAAATAAGCTATTTGAAGAATAATTATACTCCGATAAGCTTCCTCCTACTTATTTCCATCGTGCTGACCATCTTATTAGTTAGTATTCTCAAGTTTTCTTTTATGTACAAGATAGCTTAAGCCTTGTGGCAAGCTCAAGATTTGTAGGCAAATGGTGAGAGCTGTAGCTACGTGGAAAAACATTTAACATCCCATTATTAACAGAGCAGAGAAATTCTATGCCTTTCAAAAACTTTTTTTTTAAATGCCATGTTTGTTAGCTACCTGATCACTTCAGCTGTTATTTTAGTTTTCCTATATGTTAACCCAAATCCTCTCTCTCAAATCTGTATTTGTAGGCAACTGAGAAACCTGATCTGGACAGTCTCTGTGAGGATAACAATGTTGCCCATTTCATAATTAAAGTACAGGGAGGTGCTCGGTTTATGAGCATCCAACTTCTGAACACTTAAGAATGTGATGTCATACTGGAGTGTAATTTTAAATATCCACATTGCAAACATTTCTCATACTTACAAATAGCTACTTTTATATTGTCCTACAAATCAACTTGGAAATGGACTCAAGAATGGAAGCCATTTGCGACTTGGGGTCTACCCCTTTGGTCATTATTCTTTAGATTCGTATCAACCGTACAACCTTCAAGCCAATTGTTTTGAGGTCCAATACACACTTATAGATGGGAATCTTTTCACTTTTAAATAACTGTTCCATTATGTATTATTGCAGAGATGAGTTATGAGATGGCTTTTGAGTCCCTCTCTAACCTATTTTTTGCTATTGTGGTACACATGTTCAAATTTAGTAGACACTGTTTAAACTGGTAATTGTATTGTTGCAATTTTTTCATAGGCCAAAAATCGAGAATTAATGAAACAAGTTGCAGCATTATCCAAGGGTAAAAAGATAGAGAAGACTGGAAATGTTCTGCTGTCTCCTTGAAGGGTTCCTTGACATGAAAATATCATGAAAATAAAAGCAAATACTGCCATGGTAGTAGAAGTTACTGTGAAGTCGTTTCATTTAGAAAATGCACCCTGATTGTTTTCCAAGTGGTTAGATTTTTTTTTTTAAACTAGCAATAAGAAACTGTACACTTCAGAGAGGATTAATGATAGGTTATAAAATATCAAATCCCTTTTATTATCACCTTGAATTTGAATGTTTTAAAAAAGGGAAGGTAAATGAAGATTAATAAAACTTTTGTCTATTGTAACCTTCTGCAAATTGCCCTATTTCCTTGCAATAAAAATCTAAAGCGTCACTTTTTTTGACAAGGCAAATGTTAGTTTTACAGTAAAACATTTGTACAGAAAATCTGAGGTCTGACAAATTTATTCCTGCTAATTAAGTGTTCCTCTAATTCTGTAAGAAATGCTAGTGGGAACCTGGGAAAGGATTTGTTTATAATGGGGTTCAAAAGCAAAATATAAATTAATTTCCTATTTTGAGCAGTGTAAATATCTTTCTACAGTTTGTCTATAGAATATGCTTTATGCAAATCAAAACCATTAGAATGTATAAAAATGTATACTGAAGACTCTAATTTGCCTTTGCAGTCAATTTTTCCAATGCTTGTAGAATTCAAAACAGTTGTTGTTTCTGATACATTTAACTGACATTAGAAATGTTTGAGTGGGAAAACTTTTTTTTTCAGCAACATTTCATCTTTCTTCCATCTTAATTGATGAATGTGTTCCAGCGTATGTGCAAAAATTGTTTGTTTGATTGAAGGGTAGTGTAGTATATGCATAATAGATCTGAAATAATTGAGATCTTCCTAGAGGGAGGACACAATTTGTTTCACATACTTTTCATTGAAGAGCAAGTCCACTTATTGATGTCATAATTGTTTCAATCTCCATCCAGAAAAGTATGCTGTCATTCATTTCTCTTCGTGTACATCAAAATGCAAATTGAGTTAATCCTGACTAAATGTTCTATTGTGAAATCATACATTCTTTTCTATTTTTAACATGCATGGATTTCATCCAGTGTGTGGTTAGAGTTGGATTTGTGCCTTAGAGAAGTTAGCATGAACTCACTCTACACCTTTTTAAAATAAATGTTAAGTTTACAGTGCTAGAGATAAATAATTGCTGTAAAAAGAAATTCAAATTGCGTAACTTTTTTCTGAGCGATCTCTATCATTGTTGACATGATCCTATACTAATAAGGCTGTAGCATGTTAACATGTTCACAGATTTATTTCATATAACTTATATGGCAAGCTGTTCACTCAAATTATTTCTAACTCAGCTATTTGTATAAAGCAAAAATGCCAATTGTGTATAAAAATAAATTTTGTATGATTATTAAATACTTAGCCTTTAATAAGATTAGATTTTCATGTAAAGGTGCTATTTAAAAACAGGAAATGGTCAACATATTTAACTATTGGACTTGTGGTATGATTTGATTTCATTTGGAAAACCTATTCAAATTTTCTACGTTTTAATATTTCATACATTTTTGTTAAATGACCCCTGAGTAAAAACTCAGCATTGTCTCAAAATTATTTTTTGTGAGATGGATGGTAACAATGTTAGAGGAGAAAGAAAGCAAAATGAACTTCAATGGCATTCAGTCACATGTGTAATACTTGTGCATATAACAACTTGATGGTTAACAGGCTTGTATAAATAATCTTTTACTTCTGGTTGTAGAAAAGTTCTTTATATGTACAGCCTTTGTTTACAATTCAATCAATTTGTAATTTAAGAATTCCTACCTTGCATTCTGAAGATTCTATTCTCATCCGTCTTTTGTTGACCAGTATTCTCAACCAGCATGAAGTTGAGTAGGTCATTTAAAGCTATGCATTTCAATCCTATTTAAAAAAAAAAATGTCAACAGTGTAATTTTTTTTGGTGACTGTACAATTCAAGTTTATTTATTCTATCTCAGGCTGATGCAGTTAGTACTTGATAATGTCACCATGCAATTTTAAGAACAGGCTTTAAAACTTCTAGCAGATAACTCTTCATAATGGGCATTATAGAAAAATAATTATAACTTTTATTTCAATTCTCTTGATTTCTTAGCAATGTTTGATAACATGTTATTCCATGTACAAGCATGGTTAATCCTAGGGTCTATGAATTACCTCCCCTAGAGCTCATGTATACTTGATTTAAGAACATAATTTTATAACCAGTTGATGAGAACACTTTGTATTTTGTGTATAAACAGGAACATATTACAAAATTTGGTAGAACTGAATTGGCAGAATATATGACTATGTAAATTGTCATCGACCTCTACCAGTAACAGTGCCTTGTCATTCTGGAATTGGCATATGTTCTATAGCTATAATACTACATTACCATTTGTATATAATGCTTTGCTAATGCAGTAGTTTACTTATTTATAATTCTGCAATTTTCTTTTCAGTGATTCCATGTTTTGAAACTACATTTTAATCATGTAATTCCATGTTTTTTCACAGACTAATTCTAGTTGCATTTTTTTGGTTAATCCTTTGTTAAAATAAGCCTTGATCAGATATGTATACAATGTAATTTGTAAATTGGGGTGCATAGAATTCAGACTTCACAGTATTTAAAGTTGGATAGTGAATTTGAATCATGTTTTGAATTTTAAGATTCTAATATTGTTTATATTGTTTTTACCTCCATTTATTACTTGAAAATTCTAAGTTGTAAAAAAAGTCTGGGATGTATGCTTTCAACAACAGACATAGACTTATGCTTTTTATTTTAATTTGCAAAGAAGTCTCCTGTACAAGTGGTGAAACTGCAAGGTGAAATTGTACTGTACTTCATTTTCATGTAACCATAAGTGTAAGCTCATTAAATTGTAATTTCTAATGGAATAGGATTTAAGTCAAAACTGCCAGTTGTATTTTAAAACCTTTTAAACTCTTGTACTTCCTCCCATTTCCTCTTTGAGGAACTGTATACATGCTTGGAATGTGTTCCTTAGAATTTGTAATTATACACAGGAACAATCTGAATTCTATAATCAGATATTGGTCAAACTGAAATTTTATACTTGTTTTCTAAATTTGGACAGTTTGAAATAAATCTTGTTTAACTACTTTGCATTTCATGTCAAATGCTGTTTTTTGACATTTCTCCCCACAAATCTTTCAGGTGCCAGGTTCTACAGTGGTCTGTCAGTGTTTAGCACATCCTGGTAATTGTGATTAAATTGGTAAATTACCCATATGGGCTCTGAAACCAGTTTATAAATAAATGTCACAGATCTGTGATGGATTAATGAGTTTATTCAATGAAGAGCTGTTAGAATAGAAATATCTTGTGTCTTATCTAGCTTAACTATCTCAGCACAGACACTTTGTGGTTGCAATTGCTGAATTAGGAAAAAAAAATTACATCAATGTTACTTATGTTCTGAGAGACCCCAATGTTTCAAGTGCAGAACTAAGATTTGGTGATTGTGACTCACTGGGGTAGTGCAGTGGAAAGAGTTTGACTATTCTTTGGTGTCATTAAGTGGGTGAAAATTTAATTAGGCCACCAAATTGCCCCAATTGTGCTTAGTTGCATAATTCAGGTTATGAGGTTTTCCTATTCCCAATAAAATCTCAATACTGTAACCTATCTGTATTTAACCCATTGGAAAAAAAAGTAGTCCAGTTGAATTGCTAGTTTAAATTGAATATACTAACTGCATAACTGAAACTTTACCCCTTTTAACGATATCTACTCACATGCAGATGGGCACAAAGGGAGACAAGAAATGAACATAGTGGATGGAGAGAGCAGTTTAGAGGAAAGCTGGGAGACAGCAGCAAGCAACTAAGGACTTTCTTTCTCTCCTTTTCTGTGTGGAGGAGTAAGACATAAATACTTTCTGTTTGCATTTCAAGAACACACTTCCTGTACAGATAGTTTTACATGTTGGTCACTTGGTTGGCACAGCATCATCTTCAAGGTGGTGCAAATACTGAGGCTGAAGCTAACTGAATGAGAAAGACGTGATTCTAATTCAGCTGCACTGAACTAGTTTTGTTCCTTATGTTCCCAACATACAGCATTGCCAGAAAGACTGAGGTATCCAGTTGCTGGTGAAATGTTGGTTGTGGCTGCATTCCCATGAAAGGAGGACGAGGGTCAACAGCAAATCCAGTAATAGCAGCAGGCCACTGCAAAGGTCAAAGAACAGGTAGAAGTCACAGTTGTAGGATTCCTTGGGATGTTTCTGGGCTGTGGAAGAACCAGAGGTTTTTGCCCATGAATCTATTTTCTGAGCATAAGTGAGTATCAATGCAGACCCATCTGTCCCAGATCACTGAGGTATATCTATGCCAGCTGCTAGAGTGTGAAGCTGTCCTTCTCCCACTGGCTGTCAAGGTCACTGCAGTTCCAAACCCCTCTATTCCAGGAAGTGACAGTGACCTATGTGGAATCTCTCAGTCAAGCATCCACAAATGTATCCAGCTAGTGACCAATGTCATCTCGACAAGGTCACACTGGATCTTTTCGTTTGACATCAGTGCTGCAGCCTGGGAATAAGATGAAGAAATAAAACTGGATTACGCCAGGTACATGGTGTTATTGATTTACATGTGTGGTACTGAAAGGGCCCCAACAGCCCTTTCAACAGGAAGGGATTCAATTTGATTAATATTCATATGAACGATGATCACTGTTACCACTTGCTGAAAGTTTGTGCCAACTGCCCTGGCAACTGCAATGACTGGTACACCCTGAAGTATTCCTGTTTACCTGATACATTTGAGGTTCCAGGTAGGTTCCAAGGATGTTTGCTTGGAGACAGGATACCAACAGCAACCATTTCTAATGATGGCATTATGCAACCTCTTGACAGAGGCCGCACATGAATAACTCTTTTTGACCAGGGTGCAGACAATAGACTGTTTAAAAATGTGGTTTGACTGATTGGACCAGGATGCGGGGGTACTCATGTGGATAATATGCTATGTTCTGTA
>NC_057715.1:48645818-48662785 GCF_004010195.1 Chiloscyllium plagiosum
CAACCTTCCCATACTACAATTCAATAAATAGACAAGTTAAATTAAATTAGGTTGGATTGGGCTAAACTAACTTAACTTACACCACTCTGCTCCATTCCACCAAAGTCCCATTATTGGGATCATCAGTTAACATACTCGTATTTATTCGGGATTCTTCCTCTCAGGGTCCCCACCCACCAGATAGTGTCTTCATGGCTGTAGAAAGACGCTAGTCAATATGGCTGAAAAGTCTGAGAGATTCAAAAAGAACCACTATGGTCTTATAAAGTATTGTTTTCTGGAGCACCATACTTTTAAGGAAGTCTAGGGGAACATGCTCCATCACCAACCTACACCATCCCAAAAGGCCAGAGGGGTTTTCCAAGACCCAGATCATCAGAATGTTCTTCGTGCAATATTTAGGAATGTTAATCAGTTTCTTCCCACGTTCATCTAGAGAAGGCAGATTCAGCGATCCCAGAATGAGGGATACCGGATCTGCCTTAACCCCAATCCCCAAATCTCCTCCAACACATTTGCTATGGCGTCCCAATATCTGCAAATTTTATGGCACAACCACAAGCAATGTGTGAGAGTACCAATGTCTTGTTTGCTCCTTTTAAAGTATTGCTAGCTGCTCTGGCATGAGATGGGTTCTGTGAAGAATATTTAGTTGCATGGCTTGCATTTTATTACAAATTGAAATATTTTTCACATTCTCCCAGATATCCTCCCATACGTCTGATGAAATTTCTGCTACCAATTTTTGATTCCAGATTCTGTAAGGCCTTTCAATATTTTTACCTTGTATATGATAGAGGGTACAAATTGAAGCAGCGCCCATCGACCAGAGCACTCTCCTCTCCACATCAGACTTGAAGGGATGAACCAATAACATGGTCCTTTTCTGTATAAAGGACCTGATCTGAAAATAGTGGAAGAGGTCCTTACTAGATAGCCCATATTTATGACTCCGCTGATCAAAAGACATCATGACCTCATCCTCCTCAAATAGATGTCCAAAACAGGAGACTCTCATAACTTAAAGCCCGAATCCACCAATCCCAGCCTAAATCCTGGTATTCCTAATAGGAGGGTGAGTGGGGAGGTCTTATGTAAATTATCCTCTCTCTGTAACATCATTCTCCATGCTGACTGTTAATTACGATCAGATTTTTCCAATAGCCACAACATTTCTCATCTTGTCCAAAAATAGCAAATTAATAAGGGACATTTGCTTGGGAGGTCTCATTGAACCATAGTGACTTCAGATTCTGACAAGCCCAAAACATTCACATAAACAATAAAAAAAACTTATTTGATATCTTTTGAAGTCTGGGAGATCTACCCTGCCCCAATCCCATTGGAAGTTGCAATTTAGCAAACATAAGAGGGCACCTGCAGCCATTAATCCAAGCCAACCATTAAGTTTCTGCAGTACTTGCCTAGGTAGCACCAGAGGGAGCATTCACATTTGGTATATTAGACAAGGAACAACATTCAATTTGATCAGACCTATTCGACCCAACCATGATATTGGTAGCTTCTCCTAATGCTGAAGGTTCTGTCTTATCTTCAAAGCATGAAATTAGCTTTGTACAATTGGTGAAAGGTGGGATTAATGAAAATACCCAAATATAGGAAACCTCCCTGCGACCACCTAAAAGGAAATAGAGTTCCATCTTAAAAGGTCAGCTATGTTCTATGTTCTATGTATTCCCATAAGGCCTCCCATGGGCATGGCCTCCAATTTCAAAATTAATTTTATACTCAGAAGAGCCAAATAAATATTTTGTATTAAACACGGCACAGACATTATTGTGTTAGCCAGAAAGACAAGGACATCGTCTGCATAGAGTGATTCTATGGTCTTCCATTCTCACTTCTGGGACAACTATTTTGGGGTCCACCCACCAGCAGTTCAAATCACTAAAGTAAACAGCAGCTGCAAAAGCAGCCTTGTTGGCTGCCTCTACCAATCCACAGACACGGGGAGAATGTGCAAACTCCACACAGAGAGTCGCCTGAGGCGGGAGTTGAACCCGGGTCTCTGGCGCTGTGAGGCAGCAGTGCTAACCACTGTGCCACCGTGCCGCCCAGAATGGTTACCAGTGTAACTCCGCATACAATTTCCAAATGCTGCGTTGATCTGTTTGGACTCACGAGTAGGAGTACCAGTACCCTCTCTAATGGAGATGGTAGATTGAGAAGCGTTCTTCTTCCTGGTTAGATATGCCAAGTATCTACCTGGCTTATCACCATACTGAAATGGTCTTTGCTTTGTGAAGGAAGGCCTCTCTCTTCACTGCCTGGCTGAGCATTGAGTTCAGAGCAGCCCATAGAGCTGTAATCCACCATAATTTAATCACGGGTGGGCTATCAAAATACGCCACCTTGGCTGCCTTTAACCGGGCCTCAAATATACACTGCTGCTTTCCCAGTCTCTTCCAGGTCAGAGTAAGAGATAACTATATCCCTTGAATATGCCTCGGCAGTCTTCCAGAGCACCAATGGTTACTGGCCGTACCAAAATTAATATCCCAGAAGGTTTTAAACTCCCTTGTTTAAAAACTCAATTAACTTACTGTCTTTCAAAAGTATCCATGTGCCAGTACCATATATTTGTCCCATTATCCCGATCATACCCTCCAAATACACTGCTGCATGGTCCAAAATGGTTATATTCCCAATCTGATGGGTTAGCGTTGAATCAAAAAAAAAGTCAGTGGGGCAAAAACATTGATTATTGTATGGCATGTTTGCGGGTTGAAGTAAGTAAAATCCCTTCCTTGAGGTTGAAGGCATCACCACATATCCACAAACCCCAAATTCTACATAGATCCACCAACTGTTTGGATTGCAGGGAGATTACTGAAAGACCCCTTGGCATCCTATCCTATCTTATCCACCTTGAGATCCATAAGACAGTCGAAGTCTCCCCTTATAAATAGGTGGTCCACTCAGAGCGCCATCAGCCAGGAAAGTGCATCAGTTAAAAATTTTAGGGTTGTGTGCTGGGGGGCAGTAGACATTGAAAATACTCCTCACAAATCACCCTTGCTTACCCTTAATTTGGTATATCAATTGGAATGGTCGATTATTCTGTTCAAGTATAGCCACTCATCTGCTTTCAGAATTAAAAGATAAGAAAACCGGCCAAACCCTCCCTGCGTATCTTTAGATACTCGCCATTTAGCGGAGTTTCTTGTAGCAGACGAACATCAACTCTTCCCCCTTCTGAGGCTCAAGAGCACTTTCTTGTAACCGGTAAGTCAGTCCCCTTCATGTTCCAGGTGCATCATCTAAATGAACTAACCGTAAGCAGCCCATGACACCTTGCCCCCACCCCCACCAAGAGGAAGAACCTTATTCATAATGCACTGAATGGAGACAGACATTCTTAAAAATTACAAACACTACCAAAGCAAAAATTCTAATAACTACTCCTAAAATAAACAAATGACAAATAATTGAAGACTTTTCCCTTGCCCACAGGGAGCACTTTCACTATTCACTAACAACTCTATGGCTCCTTCCAGCTGAAGTCACGCCCCAAACCCAGGCAAAAACAGAAACAAAAAACATACACCTTCTACACACAAATTAAAAGTAGGCATCCAATCCATCTCACTGATATCGACCCCACTTGTTGTCAATAAAAAAAATGACCACCCCAATAAAAAAAAACAGGGACTAGCAAAGACAACAACAAAAAAAAGAAGAAACAACCCCACATATTACAGGAACAAAGCCAGGCACACAAAGTAAACAACAGAGAACAAAAGGAAATACTATTGTTCATAGTATTTGGCCCAAGCAGTTGGTTTTAAACCGGTAGGACATTCTTTACCTTCTCTGCTAAATCAAAATTATGCCCAGACCCTCCATGGCTGAAGCACAATGCTGCTCAGTACCTTACAGAACATTGAATGTTCAAGTCTCTTAGCCTCTTCTTTACTTCATAGTAAGATTTCCTCTTTTGGATCACAGTCCCAGAACAGTCCTAAAAAAAGACATGACTTTTCCCCAACATTCTGGAAGCTTCCATAACCATTTGTTTGTCCTGTAACATTGAAATTGAGCTAGGACTGGGCACGGGTGCTGGTCCAACCCGGGCCTGCACACCACGATCCGATGAGCCTGCTCAACTCACACCTGGCCAGATTCTGCTCCCAGTCCCAGGAACTGCAGGAGCCAATGCTCCAGGAAGCTGACCAGCTGATCTCCTTCCTTTCATTCTGGAAACCTAATAATGTAGATATTTTCTTCAACCTCGCTTTTAGAGTTTGTTGACCTGTTGGGTTAAGGCTCACATCTGTTTTTCCAGAGCCTGAATCCACCCCAAGAGGATCCCCACTGCATTTTGCTGCTCCACCTCCTCCACATGCTGTGCAAGATATTGATCTTCTGCTTTTGTTGCATGAGCGAGATTGATTCCAGTCTGGCCCAGGACTCCACCAGTGCTTATTCAATCTTGAGTTTGATGAACTCAGACCAAACTCTGCTACTCTGGTAAGTTCAAAGGCACATCCATGGGAGTCAGCGCAGCGGCCGCAGGCATGTCCATTACTGCAGGGGTGTGCCCTGCATGTTGTGATCCACGCAGCCCCTTCCCTTTAGGGATCTTCCCTGAATATCAAAAAGTGATATTTAGAAATTCTGGGGACTTTGCCAATTTTTAATTAAAATGGCTCATATGGAGAGGGTGAAAGCACCACTTTGCCTGGATTGTGCTGCCTTGCTCAGCAAGGCAGACCTGTTAGATCACTGGCACCTTGAATCCCCAAAATTATGATTTTAATCTTGACAAGAACCCCCCGTTCATGGACTAACAAAATTCACTCAACTCTATGGCTCCTTCCAGCTGAAGTCACACACCAAACCCAGGCACAAGACAAAAACAAAGAAAACATACATCTTCTACACACAAATTAAAAGTAGGCATCCAACCCATCCCACCCATATACCGACCCCATTTGTCAATAAAAGAAATGACCACCCCTAATAATTAAAAAAAAGGGACTAGCAAAGACAACAAAAAAGGAAAGAAGAAACATGTCAAGGAGACAGCAAAAACCATAACATTTTATTTAATTTAAAGACAAGTGTAAGGCATTACATCCCAGATATGATTCAATTCGTCCAATACTAGGCTTTAAAACACACTTTTTACAACTGTTATAATACAAACAAAAGCAGCATACTTTTTATTGAAATCGAAAAGTAATATTATTTTAGAAAGTTAACTATTATTCAAATGTTCCAATGTAGTAGCATCCCATAAACATACCTTTGGCAAAGGCAAATTCAGCAAAATAGATTTTCTTCATGTGCCATCTCCTCCAGTCCAGGAGAAAGGAAAAACCAAATGAAACTTTAGCAGTAAGCCTTATCAGCTTCAACAGCCAGCTCCAAATCCCCAACTGAAAACAAAACTAAAACCTCAGGTCTGTGTGAATCTGACTCCATGCACTAATTCTTTTGTTTAATTCAAAAATAAACACAAAGGGAGCTCATAGCTGTGTATCCATTGCTTCAGAAGCAGACACTACAGTGGCAACAACTCTCTGCAAACAGAACAAATCAGACCAGTGAGACTTGACGTCAGTCGTGGAAAAGATATAGATTCCATAATCAAGCATTTAAGGTAGAGCATACAGAGAATACAGTGGTAGAATCATACACAAACAACACATACTTACACAAGGGAAATCATGCTGGACAAAACTACTGGAATCCTTTAAGGGTGTAACTACTAATGTTGATCAGGAGAGCCAGTGGATATGGTTTATTTGAACTTTCAGAAAGCTTTCGATCAAGTCCCACATAATATAGAAAATTAAAGTACATGGAATTGAGCTAGTGCACAGATATGGACAGAAAATTTGTCCGCAGACAGAAAACAAAAGAGCAGGAATAAGTGAGTATTTTACTGATTGTCTGCCTGACAATGAACAATACTGCAAGGTTCAGTACGAGGACCCCAGGTATTCACAATGTGTTCGTGATTTAGATGGTGGAATTAAATATAACGTCTGCAAATTTTGAGATAACACAAAGCAAGGTGAAAGGGAGAGTTGTGAAGAGGATGCAGAAATGTTGCAATGTGATTTGGCAGAGAGGCTGATGTGGTATAAGGTGTATAAATGGGAGGTTTTTGACTTTGGTAGAAAAAGGAGGAGGCAGATAATTATTTGAATGGCTGTGAATTGAAAGAATGGAATGTTCAACAAGACCTGGGTCTCCTTGTGCACCAGTCGCTGAAACCAAGCCTGTAGGTGCAGCAGGCAGTAAAGACGCTAAACTGTATGTTGGCCTTCATAGCAATACAATTCGAGCACAGGAGAAGGATGTCTTGCTGCAATTATACAGAGTATTGGTGAGGCTACACCTGGGAATAATGTTTGCAGTTTTGGTCTCCTTATCTGAGGAAGGCATGTTCTTGCTGGAGAGGGAGTGCAGTGAAATTTTACCAAATTAATTCCTGGTATGGCTAGCAAGACCACATATGAGGACAGATTAATTCACTTACGATCGTATCCACTGAAGTTAAAAAAAATGCAGGATTGGGTTGAGGAAATCTCAGAACTTACAATTTCTTTAAATGGATTAGGTAAGTTAGACACAGGATAGATGTTCCTCATGAGAGGGGAAATCTGAAACTTAAGCTTTGACCCTTGGTTCAAGGGGTAAATCTTCTCAGACAAAATCAGGAGAACAGTGTTCACTCAGGGTAATGAGCCTGTGGAGTTCATTACCACAATACAGTTGAGGCAAGAACACTTGTTTTGTAAAAAGAGATAGAAATAGCTCGCATCCAAAAGGATGAAGAGATATGAAGGAGGGTGGCGAGATTAGAGGATCGAGCTTGATGATCTGCCTGGATTACTTGGATGAGTACATGAATAGGAAGGGAATAGAGGGATGTGGATCCTGCAAGTGAAAAGTAGTTTTAGTATGGAAGAGCTGGCACAGACTTGGAGGGCCAAAGGGCCTGTTCCTGTGCTGTAGTGTCTTTGTTCAGCCATGAAAGGCTGAGCAGGCTCAAGGGGTCAATTGGCCTACGTGCTTTGATCTTCTTTATATCATGACCTCTCTAAACTCATCCTCTCAGCCACTCTCATTTTTTGACTCTTAAGTTGACAATGCAACTTGTTCATGGTCCTTACATACTGCCTTACACATGAGCAGCACAGTGGCAGTGGTTAGCACTGTTGCCTCACAGCACCAGAGACCCGGGTTCAATTCCCACCTCAGGCGACTGTCTGTGTGGAGTTTGCACATTCTCCCCATGTCTGCATGGGTTTCCTCTGGGTGCTCCCGTTTCCTCCCACAGTTCAAAAACATGTAGGTTAGGCGAATTGGCCATGCTAAATTGCCCATAGTGTTAGGTGAAGGGGTGAAATGTAGGGGAATGGGTCTGGGTGGGCTGCGCTTTGGCAGGTTGGTGTGGACTTGTTGGGCCAAAGGGACTGTTTCCACACTAAGTAATCTAATCTAATCTAAACCATCTGGCTATAAAAGAAACCCTCTGTTTCATAAAGAATTACGCTTTTTCATTTACATTCCAAATCTTTTAACTCTGACTTTGCTCTTCTCTCGCTTGAAAGCTGTTCCCCCATTTCTGGGGATAAGCTGGCCACTAATATCCCTGTGCAAAAGTGAGGACTGCAGATGCTGGAAACCAGAGTAAAGATCAGTGTGGTGGTGGAAAAGCACAGCAGGTCAAGGTGAGATGAAGGACTTTTACCCGAAACGTCAATTTTCTTGCTCGTTGGATGCTGCCTGACCTGCTGTGCTTTTCCAGCACCACTGATCCCCACCAATACCCCTTATAAACCCAATCACTCCCAGAATTATCCTAACTACACAGGAGAAATGGGTCTGCATTTCATCTCCACAATGTAGAGGAGACAATGTTGTATGCAAGGGATATGATAGATGAGATCTAAATGAATTGCGGGTAAATTGTGAGAAGGGAGGAGGTAAATGGGCAAATATTGAGGGTGAGAAATTGTTGGGGAGAATCAGCCCTCAGGATTTATGGGCTCCATTTCATTCACCCAGTTATCAATCTGTCACTTCTGTTCCCATGATGCCATATTCCATGGAGGGGGGTTGGAGAAAAAAGTGTGGGGGGGTCAGGGGGGGAGAAGGGAGGGAGAGAGAGGAGGTGCATATCCACCATTTTACCCAGAAGATTCCCTGCTGTGGTTCACAAGGCCCTCAGCCATTGCCGACCATGTTGTGCACTTCTGCCATCAACCGTTCCATTCCACATGGATAATAGGGGCCTGCTTTAAACCCACAAGTGACTGCAAAGTACTATAAGCCATCAGTTTTACCATCTCCCTCATCCTTCTTGTCAATATTCCTGAAGGTCTGATTCTCCCCAATAATTTCTCACCCTCAATAATTGCCCATTTACCTCCTCCCTTCTCACAATTTACCCGCAATTCATTTAGATCTCATCTATCATATCCCTTGCATACAACATGGTCTCCTCTACATTGTGGAGATGAAATGCAGATCCGACGACTACTTTACCTAACACTCCCACTCTGTGAAAACATGACCGAGTTTCTAGTTTGTTTGCATGAGAACATTAGTCTCAGGCCAGATACAGTACTCCAGCAAAGCTCAACCCAAGCTGCAGGAATATCTCATTTTACCCCAGGTACATTACAGCCTTCAGGGCTCAAGATTAAGCTTACCAAGCATGAATACCTGTGTTCATCACCCACACCCCAAGTACGGTTCTGTATTAATTGCTCCTAGCATAGCCAACCTTTTTTAACTATACAAACTTTGCTGACACTTAATCAGCATTAACTTCTTCCTAGCCTACTATCAGTAATCCAGTAATCTCATTCTGGATTAGTGGTGCTGGAAGAGCACAGCAGTTCAGGCAGCATCCAAGGAGCAGGAGATGCTGCCTGAACTGCTGTGCTCTTCCAGCAACACTAATCCAGAATCTAGTTTCCAGCATCTGCAGTCATTGTTTTTACCTTACCAGTAATCTCGGTCTATTTTCCTTCTTTTCTTTGGACATCATTTCTACGTAAGTATCTCACTCCTTCACCACACCCCCCCCCACCCTTCCTTCCCCATCGGTTTAAGCACCAACTTCTCACAGCTGCTTTTATTTCTGATAAACGGTCACTGGACTTTAAACGTTAACCTGATTTTTCACTCCATAGATGCTGCCAGACCTGCTGAGTTTCTCTAGCACTTTGCCTTTCACATCTCCAGCATCCACAAGTTTTGCTTTAATTGTAAGGGAATAACAGATTCAAAATGTATGTCCACCTTTCTTTCAACTCCAATGCTATTATCCCTGCAAACATATTTTTAAACCTGTCACAACAAAGTGACCCCGGTCATCACAAATGGCAAAATTTTAAAATGGAACAGCTAGAAGAAAGTGAAGACTGCAGATGCTGGAAATCAGAGTAGAGTGTGTAGTGCTGGAAAAGCACAGCCGGTCATGCAGTATCTGAGGAGCAGGAGAATAGACGTTTCAGGCAGGTGAAATGTCTATTCTCCTGCTCCTCAGGCATTGCATGACCAGCTGTGCTTTTTCAGCACCACACACTCTCTACCTAAAATGGAACAGCGATTGGTACAACCTATTTATAGCCCTTAATTACCTTTACTGTGACTTGAAGTTGCTGCCCTATGTTGGGAATTTATACGTTCATTAAACATGCAAAACACTGGTAAAGATGGAAGCTTTTCAATACTTTCTGGATTGAAAAGCACTTACTATATGGTGTCCTAGAAATAAGATCAACAGTTTAATTTACATTAGAGTTTACCTGCTGCTGAAAGACAGTCAAGTGACTTTGGAGAAAGATTTGAGAGAATAAGAGCTAGGGTTTATGGTTCTTTATTATTGGTAAAATCTAGCTTTGAAAAGACAATGAAAAAAAACAGTTGCAACCATTTCTGGACTAGTTTGGTTTTACAGTTCAAAATAGTCAATTTTAAAAAAAGGGGGAGGGGGAGAAAAGTGGGCTTGTAGCAAACGCAAATCTCTCTCCTCAAAATTCTCTCTTGGTATAAGTATTGTGGTAACCTGTTAGAGAGTTTCCATATCTCAATATATTGACTATCCTAAAGAAACTACATAGATGAATCATGATCACTTTCCAAGGACTTGGAACCAGTTTGATTTCCATCCAGACTGAAATTTCATTTGCAAGGCCTTTAATCAGTCTATGACTTTCAGCAATTCAATTTCATTAACAGGAAACCCAATAGAACACAAGTCATTGCATTGGTTTGTGGACTTTTATAAACAATGATATTTTTCCCAATTTGCCCTATTTTCAAGAAAAGGCATTACTTCTATGGTGACTGTTGCCTTTTTAAATTGAATGTAATGTATGTGTATATTTACAATTAAGGGGTTTTAATTTAAAATCGCAGATCGTAACTTAGATACTAACCAGTGTTTGCCATTTGTTTTAAGAATAAGATTGTGTTATAATAAATTTATTATTTTGTGTGTGTTAAAGAAGCCTGGTGAGTGTCTCTTATTCTGGACTTTCAGTGACTGAATCAATATCCAGTACTTCCACTAATGGTTTGACTGGAGTAGTAGTGGGGGTTTTGTTTTTTAAAAAAAGTATTCCTAAAGCACCTATTTTAGTTCCATTCTCACCTATCAAATTATGATCAGATCATTTTTAGTCAAGTGTTTTCTTCCTACTCCCACACCTTATTATCTCCAAGAGTCTCCCAAAAGTCTTTGGCATTCTTCTTCAATGTATATTTCATCACAAACACCAGGAACCAATACAGTATTCTACGGATATCCAACTCTATTAATCTGCCAGTACCTCTTCCATGTCAAGTGATCCATAAAAACGTACACAATCTTGATAAGCAGTTTTTTTAAAAAACTAGAACCTGAAGTCTATGGCACTGTCACAAACTCCATAGCTTTGCCACCTACACCATCCTCATTCACAACTGTTTTAAACTGGAATTATTTTCCAATTGCACAACCACTTCAAAGACCAACTTCCACCTTCAGATTATTGTTTACTTACTTATGACTCAGTAAATAGAGAGGAACCGTGATTATCCAAATATCAACTCTCCAAAGGAGATAGAGGTCCCGACAGAAACATTACATCAAAGAAGTGTGTCCAACACTAATAGTGTCCTTTGTTTACAGTGATTAAAACTGCTACCAAGAACAGTCCTGGACTGATCGGAGCGCAGGCACAATCTACAAACTTACTAATGAGAGCATCAACATTTTCCTCTGATCATTTATAGATAGTAAACAGAGGACCTACAACTGATCCCGGATGGAACTCCTGCCCTCCCTCTCTCATTCCACACTTTCCCTGGAGTTCTCTCCAGATAAATCTCTAACATTGCCCTGTACAGGACAGAGGTTGAACCTGTCAAAAAGTTATAGTAAAAAGAAGTGCCTGTGTGCTATTTGGAGACTCACCTCCCGCCCCCCCCCCCCACCCCCCACCTAAAAGACAGTGGCAGCAGCAGTCTTGTTGCTGGTGTCCAGTCCAGCTGCTCCAGCGAGGGGGCAGGGTGGGGGCAGATGAGGGGGTGAGGGCTCACGCGTGCTTTGCGCCGCTTGTCTGGATGGGGAGCAGACTTAATAGAAAACTGAGCCTCAGAGGAAAGGCATTGAATCGATTAACCAAATAATCAGTTATCCAAATGAAATATTGCCCACCCATCTCATTCAGATAATCAAGGTTCCTCTATATATTGCTGAAACATTCATCTAAACAAAATTCTCACTTGCAGGGTTTAAGATCCCATCTGTGAAGATATCCTGGTCAATTGGGCATTTTTCCTAATGACTCAAATTTTAATTCCATTTATTATGCATAAACCTTAACCTTCTTCAAACTTGCCATATCTGAAACCTCCCCCTTTTAAAAAGATTGCATGCTCCTTCATCCACTCACTCAATCACCATTTCTCTAATTTTGACCTTTTGTGCTTACCAATCCAAGAGGTGACAAAGATAATCGATGAGGGAAGGGCTGTGGATATAGTTTATATGGAATTTATTAAGGCATTTAATAAAATCCCATATAACAAATTGGTACAAAACCTAAACTCACATGGGATTTGGAGTGGGCTGGCTCAAGAGATACAAAACTGGCTTGGTCATAGAAGTCAGAGGGTAGCAGTGGATGGATGCGTTTCAGAATGGAGCCCAGTAACTAGTGGTGATCCATGGGACCAGTCGTAGGTCCTTTGGTGTTTACTATATATAAATTATCAGAGGAAAATGTGGACGCTCTCATTTGTAAGTTTGCAGATGGCATGAAGACTGGTGGTGTTGCTGATAGCAACAATGATTAAAGATGATATAACATGATATAGATGGATTAGCAATTTGGACACAAATGACAGATGGAGTTTAATCCAGACAAATGCGAGGTGATACATTTTAGAGGATCAAATTTAGCTATGAAGTATAGCGTAAATGATAGAACCCTCGGGAACATTAGCATACAGAAATATGGGCATGCAGGTTCACAGTTCCATAAAAAAAACTGGCGAAACAGGCAGCCAAAATGATTAAGACGACATATGGCATGCTTGTCTTCATCAGTCAAAGCATGGAATACAAGAGTTGACAATCTGTTTTTAGACCCATTTGGAGTAATGTGTGCAGTTTTGGTCACCACACCACCAGAAGGATCTGGAAGCTTTGGAGAGAGTGCAAAGAAGCTTCATCAGGAGGGCATTGGTTATGAGGAAAGGTTAAAACGACTAGGATTGCTTTTACTGGAAAGATGGTAGTTGAGGGGAGACCTGATCGAGGTCTACAAAATTATGAGATGCATAAGGATAGAAAAGGTCCCCCAGGGCCAATGGCATATACCCAAGGTTATTACAGGAAGCGAGGGAAGATATTGCTTCATCTTTGTATTCTCACTGTCCACTGGAGTAGTACCAGATGATTGAAATGTAACAAATATTATTCCCTTATTCAAGAAAAGAATAGGGTTAATCCTGGAAATTACAGACCAGTCAGTCAGTCGTAAGTCAGTGGCGGGCAAATTATTGGAGAGGATTCTGAGACAGGATTTATGATTACTGGGAAAACCATAAGTTTGATTAGAGATAGTCAGTGTGGCTCTGAGGGGCATGAAAGGCCTCACAAGCCATATTGAATTCCTCGAGTATGTGACAAAACACATTGATGAAGGTAGAGCAGTGGATATGGTGTACATTGATTTTAGCAAGGTGTTTCAGAAGGTTCCCCATCGTTGGTTCATTCAGAAAGTAAAGAGGCATGGGATACAGTGAAATTTGGCTGACTGGATTCAGAATTGGCTGACCCATAGAAAACATAGGGTGTGTTAGTAGATGGAAAGAAGATGGAAAGTTCAGTGACCAGTATGTTCTGCAGGGGATATGTTCTGAGAATTTTATAAATGACTTGGATGAATAAGTGGAAGGTTAGGTTAGTAAAGTTTGCCAGTTTTGGGACGAGTTATAGATAGTGTGGAAGGCTATTGTAGATTGCAATGAGACATTGACAGGATGTAGAGCTGGGCTGAGAAATGGCAGAAGGAATTCTATGTAGAAACAAGTGATTCATTTTGGATGGTTGAATTGGAATGCAGAGTACAAGGTTAAAGGCAAGATGGAGTAACAGAGGGATTTTGGGTTCAGTGTCCACAAAAGTTACCACCTAAGTTGATAAGGTTGTTAAGAAGGCATACAGAATGTTGGCTTTCATTAGCAGGGGAATTGAGTTTAAGGAGAAAGTGAGGACTGCAGATGCTGGAGATCATGCCCGAAATGTCGATTCTTCTGTTCCTTGGATGCTGCCTGACCTGCTGCGCTTTTCCAGCAACACATTTTCAGGATTGAGTTTAAGACCCATGAGGTTATGGTGCAGCTCTATAGCCCACACTTGGAATATTGTGTTCAGTTCTGATCACATCATAGGAAGGATGTGGAAGGTTTAGAGAGAGTGCAGTGGAGATTTATCAGGATGCTGCCTGGACTGGAGAGCATGTCTTATGAAGAAAGGTTGAAGAAGCTTGGACTTTTCTCATTGGTGCAAAAGGAGGATGAGAAGTGACTTGACAGAGGTGTACAATATGATGAGAAGCATAGATAGAGTGAATATTCAGACTTTTTCCTAATGTAGAAATGGCTATCACAAGGGGATATCATTTTAAGGTGATTGCAGGAAGGTCGAGGAGAGATTTCAGAGGTAGGTTCTTTACACAGTGGATATGTGAAATGCACCGCCAACTGTGGTAGTAGAGTCTTATACATTACGGACATTTAAGTGATTCGGATAGGCACATGGATGACAGTAAATTAAAAGAGTCTGTTAGTTTGATCTTAGAGTAGGATAAAAGGTCAGCACATTGAGGGCCGAAGGGGCTGTATGTTATATATTCATAGATAGGGAGGCTTTTTCCCGGTTGAAGTTTCAATTACAAGGAGGCACAGGTTCGAAGTGAGAGGGGAAAATGTTCAAAGGAGACGTGTGAGGGATATTTATCCTGCAGACAGTGGTAGGAGCTGAGAAAGCACTGCCAAAAGAGGTGGTGAAAGTATGCACATTGGCGATAGTTAAACGGCATCTGGATGGAGCCATGAATGGGGAAGCAAGAGAGGATAGAACATTACAGCGCAGTACAGGCCCTTCAACCCTCAAAAGTGGTGCCAAACTGTACAACCAGTCCGAAGCCTATTTAGTCTACACTAACCCATTTTTCATCCATATTTATTCCATGACCATTTAAATGCCCTTAAAAAGTTAGTCTACTGTCACAGGCAGTGCATTCCACGACCCTATTATTCTGAAGAAATACCTCCAATTCCTGTCCTGTATCTATCACCCTCAAATTTATAACTATGCCCCCTCATGCTATCCATCACCAGAGTTAAAAAGCTCCCACTGTCCACCCTATCTAACCCTTTGATCATATATGTCTCAATTAAGTCACCTCTCAATCTTCTGCTCTCCAATGAAAACCGTCTAGTCCATCAGCCTTTCCCCATAAGGGCTTACCTCCATACCAGGCTACATCCAAGTCTCCCCAAACCCTTTCCAAAGCTTCCACATCCTTCCTATAATGCGGTGACCAGAACTGTACACAATACTCCAAGTGTGGCCGCACCAGAGTTTCATACATGACCTAGTGACTCAAACTCCATCCCTCTACCAATAAAAGCTCACACACAGTATGTCTTAACAACCCTATCAACCTGGGTGGAAACTTTCAAGGATCTATGTACATTGACACAGATCTCTGTTCACCAAGAATCTTATTAGCCCAGTACTCAGCTTTCCTGTTGCTCCTTCCAAATTGAACTCCATTTGCCATCTCACAGCCCAGCTCTGCAACTGATTTGTGTCCCTTGTAACCTGCAACATCCTTTCACACTATCCACATCTCCACTGACTTCAGTGTCTTCCACAAACTTACCAACCCATCCTTCTATGCCCTCATCCAGGTAGTTTATAAAAATGACAACCAGCAGTAGGTCCAAAACAGATCCTTGCAGTATACCATTAGTAACTGAACTGTAGGATAAATATTTCCCATCAACCACCAGCTTTTGTCTTCTTTTAGCTAGCCAATGTCTGATCAAAACGATTAAAAATCACCCTCAATCCCATGCCTCCGTATTTTGTGCCTACGGCAGAGAACCTTATCAAACACCTTACAGAAATCCACATACACGACACCAACTACTTTACCCTTATCCACCTGTTTGGTCACACTCTAGAAGAACTCAATAAAGGCTTGAGGTATGACTTACCCTTCACAAAACCATGTTGACTATCCCTGATCAACTTATTCCTTTCTAGATGATTATAAATCCTATCTATATCTTAGAACCTTTTCCAATACTTTACCCACAACTGAAGTAAGGCTCACTGGTCTATAATTACTCCTTATGCACTTCAATCCCATCTAGTCTAGTAGCCTGTATCGCAGTATCCTCCTTGGCAAGGTTGTCTTTTTCTAGTGAATACTGATGAAAGCTATTCACTTAGAACATAGAACATAGAAAAATACAGCGCAGTACAGGCCCTTTGGCCCTTGATGTTGCGCCGATCCAAGCCCACCTAACGTACACTAGCCCACTATCTTCCATTTAAATGCCCATAAAGAGGGAGAGTCTACCACTGCTACTAGCAGGACATTCCATGAACTCACGACTCGCTGAGTAAAGAACCTACCCCTAACATCTGTCCTATACCTACTACCCCTTAATTTAAAGCTATGCCCCCTCGTAATAGCTGACTCCATACGTGGAAAAAGGTTCTCATGGTCAACCCTATCTAAACCCCTAATCATCTTGTACACCTCTATCAAGTCACCCCTAAACCTTCTTTACACCATTGAAAACAACCCCAAGTGCCTCAGCCCTGCCTCATACGATCTCTCTACCATACCAGGCAACATCCTGGTAAACCACCTCTGCACCCGTTCCAGTGCCTCCACATCCTTCCTATAGTATGGCGACCAAAACTGCACACAATACTCCAGATGCGGCCGCACCAGAGTCTTATACAACTGCAACATGACCTCAGTACTCCAGAACTCAATTCCTCTACCAATAAAAGCCAGTACGCCATATGCCTTCCTCACCACACTATTTACCTGGGTGGCAACTTCCAAAGATCTGTGTACATGGACACCAAGATCCCTCTGCTCATCCACACTACCAAGTACCTGAACATTAGCCCAGTGCTCCATCTTTTTGTTACTCTTACCAAAGTGAAATCTGAGTTCATCCCTTGTGGTTAGAGGGTTCCTAGGCGGAAGATGAGGCACTCTTCCTCCAGCTATCGTGTTGCTATGGTCTGGCGATGGAGGAGTCCAAGGACCTGCATGTCCTTGGTGGAGTGGGAGGGGGAGTTGAAGTGTTGGGCTACGGGGTGGTTGGGTTGGTTGTTCCGGGTGTCCCAGAGGTGTTCTCTGAAACGTTCCGCAAGTAGGCAGCCTGTC
>NC_057715.1:48665321-48667577 GCF_004010195.1 Chiloscyllium plagiosum
GGAACATTGCACTGCCTTCACTGCCATCCCTCTAAAAGTAACCTTTTTTAAAAAAAAACTAGGTCTAAAGAATAGAACAAGCAAAATGCAGCACTTACCTACTTACCACAACGGGACTTATTATTAGGTTAGAGGAGGAGGGAGGGTGCCTCAGGTTCCTCTCCTGCACGCTTTTATATATAAAAAACCTACCCAGGTAAGCTTGCGCTACACCAGCTTCCGGCTGCCCCTCTGGTCGTCGTCACTTTCCCCTGCTGCTCCCGCTCTTTCTGTGAAGAGAAAAAAAACACCGCTGCCTGCTACCGGTGTAATTTTAAAACAAACTGTCTCACCTTAGCTGTAGCCTTCCGGGTTTGTTTAAACTCAGCAGCTACTTGCACTCAAAATGACCGTTGGCGTCGAAGGGTGAGTATTTATACTCACTGCTTTCCTTCCCAGCTGCCCCTCTGGTCGTTGTCACTTCCCCCTGCTGCTCCCGCTCTTTCTGTGAAGAGAAAAAAATACACCGCTGCCTGCTACCGGTAAGTAATTTTAAAACAAACTGTCTCACCTTAGCTGTAGCCTTCCGGGTTCGTTTAAACTCAGCAGCTGCTCGCACTTAAAATGAGCGCTTCCCCTATCTCCTGACTCCACATGCAATTTCCCACTCCTATGCTGGATTGACTAGAGTTAAGATTAGGGCCATTCTTTTATTCCTCATATACCTATAGAAATCTTTAGGGTTTTCCTTGCTTCTGCCAACAAATTCTCATGTGCCCTCCTTGCTCTTCTTAGCACTCTCTTTTAGGTCTTTCCTGACTAACTTGTAACTCTCAAGCTCCCTAACTGACCCTTCATGTCTCATTCTAACATAAGTCTTTTTCCTCTTGACAAGAGCTTCAACTTCTTTAGTGAATCATAGCTTCCTCATTCAACCACTTCCTCCCTGCCTGACACGTACATACTCAAAGGGCATGTAGTAGCTGTGTGAATATGGACTGAAGGAGGACAGAAGCCTCGTATTTTTGTTTAGTTAGGACACTATGATCAGCACAGGATTGGATGGCTGAAGCGCCTGTTCCTTTGCTGTACTAGTTTTTATTCTCTTTACAGCATCAATGCAGCCATGTGTTCAGATGCCTTAGTCCCACATTCTTAAAATTGCCATATATGTACACACTCTACTGACCTTGCTGAAGAAGCTCACATAAAATTCATCTTATTATTCATAAAAAGTTCCCAAACCAAGCCCTTCAAAAATGTTGACTGCTCCAAATATTAGTTAATGTTAAAAAAAACTGACCTCTTTCTCTGGTATGAAAGCAGTAGGCCCAGTTGTTACAGGCTGAGGGACCCTCACCTCTTTCTGCTGATGAAAAAAATGTAACTGTTTAGAGTCATTGCTGAAATAGTTTAAAAATTGAGATTGCTACACATAATAGAAACAATTGCTTTGTACTCACGAAAACAAACATTTCTTGTGAATTTCTTACCTAAATTATTTACAAGTTTCAGAAAACAGAATAATGTACTGACACAAGTGGAAAGATTTTTAAAAGGGCAGGAGATTCAGAGGGGTTTGGGAAAAACACCAACACACAGTGGGTGTTGTTAATCTGGACTGCACTATCTGGGAAGTGCATAGAGGCTGGGACCCTCAACCGTTTAAAAAAAGGTTTGGATGAGCCCTTCAAAACACCATAAAATGCAAGGATATAGGACAAGTGCAGGAAATTAGGATTAGTGCAGCTTTAGTGGTTATGTCAAGTCAGTGCAGATTCAATTGGGCAAAGGGCCTTTTCTGCACCATATAAATCTATGATTGCTGTAAAGATTCTGCCATCCACATCATATTCTTTACGATACCTTACTCATCCTTCACCTTGGTTTTCAGGTTTCTGGTCTCAAGAATGCCATTTCTACATTCATCCACTTCAATGCAACTACTTCTCATATTGTGCGCATTAAAAAGTTACTACACATCGCAAATTTCATTATCCACTAATCAATTTATAGCACATTGCATTTTCTCAGTGCACAACCATGAAGGAATAAGATAGTGTTTCCAACAATTTCTTCAGCTCTTCAAGAACATAATAAAGTAGGTTGTTAACTGTTAGTTAACATAATTCTACTGTGCCAGCAGCAATCAGTTCAAGGGTTGGTGGTTTCTCTGGATGAGAAGGCATTTGGTCAGGTAAAAAAATGACTTTTAAAAAAAAAATATACCCTGGAGCGGTTTGGCCTGGGTGAAGTGCTTACTGGTGTTGGGCAAGG
>NC_057715.1:48667800-48669837 GCF_004010195.1 Chiloscyllium plagiosum
ATTTTGAAGGTGGATTGTCCTTTAAGTGGGCATAGGTAGGTTTTCTTTACTTGGGCCTCTATCACTCCTAGTTTCGGTCAGTTATTCAAGGCTAATTTTGTTCCGTTGTTTGACAAGATTGAACAAGAGCTTCAAAGATGAGTAGGGGGGTCACTTCCAATATCATGGTTGGTCACATTGCTCTTATCAAAATGAATGGTCTTCCTCACTTATTGTACCCTTTACAGATGCTCCTTTTGCTTTTTCCTAGGCATACATTTCAAAAATTGAATGGCTTGTATAGTTCTTATATTTGGCACTATAAATGGCCCCTTATTTGTTTAGATTAGATTGGATTCCCTACAGTATGGAAACAGATCCTTCAGCCCAATAAGTCCACACCAAACCTCTGAAAAAGCAACCCACCCAGACCCATTCCCCTACCCTACATTTACCTCTGACTAGTGCACCTAACACTAAATGGGCAATTTAGAATGGCCAATTCACCTGACCTGCACTTTGTTTGGGATTGTGGGAGGAAGCCCATGCAGACACTGGGAGAATGTCTATGTAGAGTTTGCACAGTCGCCAGAGGTAAGAATCCAACCCAGGTCCCTGGCACTGTCAGGCAGCAGTGCTAACCACTGAGCCACTATGCTGCCCTTTTATAAGCGTGTGAAGATGCAATTGCCCCAGGGATTGGCAGGAGTGGACCTCCCAGCAATTAGAAGTTATCAACTGAACTCCGTCCAATTTTTTGTAAATGATTGAGCCTGTGGGTTCAGTGTCAACATGGTTGGACATTGAGACTTCCCAGGCAAAGTGTCCTCTTATCAATGTTCCAATTGTTACTAACACTGTCAAAGCATGGAGGACAATGAAGCAGATTAGAGACTTTATTCTAAAGGAGACCACGCTTTTAATAGAGTGCAATAGATCAGAAACAGAAAAAGGGCACTTCAGGCTAAGAGCCCTCTTTTAGCAATTCTATCATTTACTGATTGGGGTGAGGGTGGCGGTTCCTCAGGCAACAGAGCATTTACGTGAGAACTGGGAAAGATTTATGAGTGGAGATCACTCCGGAAACATGGGAGGACATTTGTGAGAATGCAAAGAGGATTTTGATATGTAACAGGACCCATGTTATGCAGTTAAAGATTCTTCATAGGGCTCATCTGAACCTGGATCATGTTGCAAAATTTAAACAGGGAGCATCCTCAATGTCAAGATTAGAGTGCTGCTGGAAAAGCACAGCAGTCAGGCAGCAACCGAGGAGCAGGGATCAGGAATCCAGCTTTTTCAGCACAAATCTAATCTTGAGTCTAATGTATAGCATCTGCAGTTCTCACTTTCGCCTAGCATTCTCAATGTGCCCCAAGTGTAAAATAAATACAGGTACCAGCATTCATTGTGGTCCTGCCACAGCTCTGTGCATACTGGAGCATTGTGGCAGGAGTAACAGAAAGGGTCGCAGGGATCAAAGTCAAGGTGGACCTGGTCTCCATGTTTGCTAAATTTACCTCCCTTAGATGTACATGGGGAAGGTTTTAAAAATTTTCACTTTTTGTGAAAGGAGTGTGCTGGCTTCGAGATCACCTTTTCCCCCCACCCCAAGGTCTGTCAGGGTGGCATAAGCTAAATATGGGAACACATTCCTTTGGACTTTCTCAAATATGGTGCACCAGAAATGGCGGCCTTTTTTGAATTATTAGGAAGCAGATCTGTCTGCCATTTTAAATAGGGATTTTGTCCAGCCATGATAGTTTGGTTTAATAAATATAATGCCCAGAGAGAATGAATTTCAAACAAATGTGCGTTTAATATTTGATGCTCTCAAAAAAGGTTGAGCTGCTGGAGTGGCATCATTTATTTATTGACTGATTGATTTATAGTATGTGCAGCTTTGATTTATTTCATAGAGTAGAATTGGTTTGTTTGCTTTTGTTGTAATGTTACATCTTGATATTTTGTAACTTTAAAATTTTAAGGAAATGTTTGTTCATAAATATTTTTAAAAAACACTTTAAATAGTTAACCACAGGTCAATGGAGTCAAGGA
>NC_057715.1:48670337-48677771 GCF_004010195.1 Chiloscyllium plagiosum
ACTTTTGCTCCAAAAATGAGGGGAATAACCCAGCAACCACAGCCCAGTTAGTTTAACTTTTTTTTATAATGAGAACTTTTTGAAAATAATACTGCAAAGTATAACTAAGTCACTAGATGCATGGATTAATTAAAGAAAATTGCTACCAATTTGTCAATGGCAATTTCTGCATAACTAATATGATTAAGTTTTTTTGTTCTGGAAAGGGTTTAATAGGGCAGCAGATGATATGGTGTACATGGACTTCACAAAGCTTTTGATAAGGTGCTTCTAAATTGATTTGAGTTAAGTTGTGGTTTATAGAATAAAAGGGATAATGGCAGCATGAATGCAATTTTGGCTGCCGAAAAAGGAAACAGACTATTGGTGAATGTTGGTTTTTATACTGAAGGAAGGTAAACAGTTCCTCCAGCAGCCAATTGTCAAAGCATTTTTGAGATATTATTAACAACTTGGACATGGATATGCGTGTGCACAATTTCAAAATTTGCAGCTGACCCAAATTTTGGACGTGTGACGAGTAATGACTTCAAGAGGATATAGGCTGGTGAAATGCTTGGAAATGTGGCAGATGAAACTTAATACAGAGGAGTGGGAAATGATGCATGTTTTCCTAAATGAGGAGCAGCGATATTAACTGAAGAATACCATTCTTTAGGAACAGAAGATCTGGAACAAAAGAGGAGAGTGTGAAGAAAGGTGCATAAATTTGTTAACTGTGGGGCAAATTCAGAAAATTGTGTGCATAGTGCATAGACAGGGCATTTATGAGACCAAAAATGAGGGATATGACTATCCTTTTTTGTAATGAATCAGTCCTCCACTTGGAATAGTGTCTAATTCTGCACAGCATTTCAGGGAGGATGTGAAGGATTTCATTTATGCGCATAGACTGGAAACATTGGGGTTTTTGTTTTAGAAAGTTGGGAGGAGATTTGATCAGAAGGAGTCTCGATAAGGTAGTGGGAAGTTGTTCTTAAAGGTGGAAGGGTCAAGAAAACAAGGACACAAATTTTTAATGTGATTTGCAAAAGAATCAATGGTGACATGAAAATAAACTTTTACTAAATGAGAGTTTAAGGATATTGAATGCAGTACATTAAATGTATATGATAGCAGATTCAATAGGTTCTTTTATTACAAAATTGGGTAAGCATAAAAAAAATCCACAAGGGTTGGGGTGAAGCAGTGGGACCAACAAAGTTGCTCTTGAAACAGTTGGCAGGGACTTGACTGACTGACTGACTGTCCCCTTTCTACCATCTAATTATTTTATTCGTGTTGCAGATCGTCCAAAATAATCCTGTAGATGGGAATACCAACTTGCTAATCCTGGAAGAATATTCCACCACAAGGCACCATGACAATACCACACGAATTATGGTTTTGTACCCTCAATACTTAGAATCTTTTCTTCGGACCCAGTACTACATACAACGCATGGATGGACCATTCCCCTTTGAATACAGGCATTACTTGGCAATAATGGTAAAGTAAATGGAATGTAAACACTGAGCATTTAATTATGCAGCTAAAGTTATTGCTGGGGTTTTGTCAATTAAGTACACCAAACAAATGACAAAATTTAATTGCTTTACTGACACTTAAGTACCATAGTTTCCTGTTTGTGCAACAAACACTAAAATGTCTGGCAAAGATGGCTGCCACTTGAGCCTGTGCAAAGAGTGCAATAAAGATGGCCATCACCTGGATGTGCACAGATGGCACCAGTGTTCACAACTTTTACCTGAACTCTTAATTAACTGTAAGGTGTTTGGCAAGTTGTAGGGGATCTTATGTGCACCGTGAAGAAAGCTTTGGCTGGCAGCTGGGCTGATGTGAAGAAGCCCTGGTCTGAGGTCAGGTTCAGTATCCGGAGACAAGCTCCCTTGTGCTGACAAGGGGAAAGGCACCTCTGCAAAGTGGCTAAGAAGGAAACCTGAGGGAAAGTGAAAAAGAAGTTGAAGAAACAGCACAAGTAAAATAATTAGTGAACAGAACCATAGCTAAGAATCGGCTTTTCTAAATTCACCCCATTTCTCTAAATAGGTGAACCTGTGAGAAAATTCTGTCCTGTTGTCAAGCTCATTGTTAATGCAGAATATTCAAATTAATACAACAACAAAGTACTGCAAATGCTGAACTTCATTTGAATTTAACATTTGTTAAATCCCTGGTTTCTCTTTCATAATAAAGGTGTCCAATCAGCATTTTACTTGATTTCATGATGCATATGCACAGTTAATGCCACCCAGTGGTAATGTTTACACCTATTTGCCATATAACACACAATTGGAACCTATTGGACTATAACCTGGTGTTGTGAGATTTGTAACTTTGTACACCCTAGTCCAACACCGGCTATACATCCAAATCATGTATACTTTTTCAGATTTTTAGCCACTTTAAATATGTTTTTGTTAGCTCAGTGGGGCCATACAAACTGCACCTGCATTGTATCCAACTCAGGCAGTTTGAGCGCACAATCTAGATTGATGCAATTGTTTAGGACTAAACATAAAAATTTCCAACCTTGGTACTGCCTGTACCCTCTTGCAATTGCATGTAAAAATATCCCAGTACTGTAATGAAATTACTGCACATCTGGATAGTAGTAACAGGATAGGACAGAGTCAGCATGGATTTATGAAGGGGAAATCATGCTTGACTAATCTTCTTGAATTTTTTGAGGATGTAACTATGAAATTGGATGAGGGAAATCCAGTAGATGTAGTGTACCTGGACTTTCAGAAAGCTTTTGATAAAGTCCCACACAGGAGGTTAGTGAGTAAAATTAGGTTACATGGTATTGGGGGCAAAGTACTAGATTGAATTGAAAATTGGTTGGCTAATAGGAAACAAAGAGTAGTGATAAACGGCCCCATTTCGGAATGGCAGGCAGTGACCAGGGGGGTACCGCAGGGATCCGTGCTGGGACCACAGCTTTTTACAACATATGTTAATGATATAGAAGATGGTACCAGCAATAACATTAGCAAATTTGCTGATGATACAAAGCTGGGCGGCAGGGTGAAATGTGATGAGGATGTTAGGAGATTACAGGGTGACCTGGACAAGTTAGGTGAGTGGGCAGATACATGGCAGATGCAGTTTAATGTGGATAAATGTATGGTTATCACTTTGGTTTTGATTACTCGTCCCTAATCTCCTCTTTGAAAATGGCAGAGTTGCTTTCTTGAACTGTTGTAGTACAAGAGAGTTACATACATGCTGTGTTCAAGATGAAATTCAAGAATTTTGACCATTGAAGAAGCAGCAATATATGTCCACCGGAGGATGGTGATCAGCTTAGAGGGAAACCCTGTAGGTAGTGGTGCTGCCGTGTATCCAATGCCCTTGGCATAGACTCATAGAGTCATAGAGTCATAGAGATGCACAGCATGGAAACAGACCCTTCGGTCCAACCTGTTCAGCTTAAAAATACGGGGTAGACCATTTAGGACAGAGATGAGGAGAAACTTCTTCACCCAGAGAGTGGTGGCTGTGTGGAATGCTCTGCCCCAGAGGGCAGTGGAGGCCCACTCTCTGGATTCATTTAAGAAAGAGTTGGATAGAGCTCTTAAAGATAGTGGAATCAAGGGTTATGGAGATAAGGCAGGAACAGGATACTGATTAGGAATGATCAGCCATGATTATATTGAATGGCGGTGCAGGCTCGAAAGGCTGAATGGCCTACTCCTGCACCTATTGTCTATTGTCTAGTACTAGAAGAGGTGTTTTCCCCAGTGTTAAGGCCAGTATTGTCAATTGCCATCACTAAAAGATTATTCATCCATCATCAAATTGCAGTTTGTAGATCCTTGATACATGTAAATTTGTTTCCCCTATATTACACCAATGATCACACTTCAAAAGTATTTGATTAGCTGTAAAGAACTTTAAGATGGCATGATGTAATAACAAGTGCCATCTAAATGCATAAATATAAAACAAAGAAAAACAAACAACATCGTGGGCCAAAAGGCCTGTTCTGTGCTGTACTTTTCTATATTCTGTTCTAACTTTGCTGGAAATCTGAAACAAAAACAAAATGCTGGACAAACTCAGCAGGTCTGGCAGCACCTATGGAAGGAAAGCAGACAATGTTGAGTCTTGTGACCCTCTTCCAAGTCTGATGAAGGGTCAGAGGACTCAAAATTAACTCTGCTTTCTCTCCACAGATGTCAGATCAATTGAGTTTCTCCAGCAATTTCCACGTAAATGCAACGCATTCATTCACATCAGAATTTTTAAGCAAGATTTGTTTTCTTTCAGCAATCAATGTTTGAGAATGACAGTATGTTTAGAATGTCATCAGAATAAGGAAACCTGGAGCTCCCAAGACTATTCACTGAAAACAAAATGAGAACTATGCTTATATTTGGGCATGTCTAAAGTGATTCTCTTCTATTTTATACGTCCATATTTTCTACTGTTTGGGATGTTACTGAATAAGTAACCACTAACACATGCAGTCTTTCTTTTTATACTAGGTTGTGTCATTAGTTCATTGAAGTATGAGGTACTTCATAAAAAAGGAAACGGTTGTTCAATTGGACTTTGCAAAGTGTTGCTTTGTGAAATCCTCAGGTTAAACAATTTGAGTGAACACATCATTGCCAAGTAGGGAGGCAGTAGCATTGCAGTATTGTGAGTATCTGGCTAAAGACCCAAACTAAAGTTTTGAGGGAAAAGGTTCGAATCGCACCATAGCGAATGATGAAATTCAATAAAATCTGTAATTAAAGCAGGTCTAATGGTGATTGTGTATAGGGTCATAGAGTTGTACAGCACAAAAATAGACCCTTCAATCCAGTTCGTCCATACCAACCCAATATCCTAAATTGTTCTAGTTCCATTTGCTAGTATTTGGCCTGTGTTCCTCCAACACCTTCCTATTCATGTACCCATCCAGATGACTTTTAAATGTTGCAATTATACCAGCCTCCACCACTTCCTCTGGCAGCCCATTCCATACATGCATCACCCTCTGCTTTAAAAACACCAAGATCTCTTTTTAAATCTTCCCCTCTCATCATAAACCTATGCCCTCTAGTTTTGGACTCCCCTACCCTGGTGAAACTACCTTGGCTATTCACCATATCCATGTCATTCATGATTCTCTAAACCTCTGTAAGGTTACCCCTCAATGCTGCAGAAAAAGATAACCCCAGCCTATTTAGCCATCTCTTCTCAAACTTTTCTTAAATCCTCCAACTCTGGCAACATTGTAGAGCAATTTGAAGTGATCAAAATTTAATATAAAACAATGACAGCTCTTTCCTCTGCATGTTCAGTGCTAATATACTTGTTTTTGATATTCCCTAACCAGGCTGCTGCCAGGCACCAGTGTTCCCATTTGGTAAACACTCATGTAAATGAGTTCTTGCAGGTTGGTGGAGAAGTGGAGTGGCTAAATGGCTTGGAGTATGTCCCACAGAAACTGAAAAATATCAATGAAGTCAACAAAATCCTTGCACACAGACCTTGGCTGATCACAAAGGAGCACATCAAGGTAAATCTTCAACTGATGTTTGAATGATTTAATTGTAGGCTTCCAGTAAACTTCCATATTCTGGGCATTGTATGTTCTGTAACTATATATCTGTACTGAATGAAAAACTGATTTATTTTTCATAAATCAATGGAGAAAATGCTGGTTGTGCAATTTGAGTAAAATGCTAACGTAATGTTATCTTAAATATTTGCTACCCTATATTATAATGCCAATAATTTGTTTTTTTTCTCTTCCATTTTACATTATATTTTTGGTGAGTTGAGAAATTTTTTTGTTCCTCCACTGTGTACAAATTTCACTTCCTCTTCTCCTTAAAAAAATCAGGAGTCTTTCATATATCATTAGCTGAAAATAAACTTGTACCAGATAACCATGAAGTTCCCTATTACTGTTGGAGAATTTTCTGTTGATTTTTCAACATCATTTGAATTTTCAAATGACAAATTGCAACCATTGTTTTAAATTTAGCTCAATGTTTTGTGTTTTTATATAAAAATATATTTTGTTGTGGCAAAGGAATTGATTATTCATTCGCTCTTGTCCACTATCATCATTAAGCTTTTTCATACAAAGTGATGCATTAGAAAGGCAAGATTCATGAACAGTGGATGACAGGAGAAATCGTATGACTCGCCAAAAAGAAAAGGGAAGCATACATAAGGTCCAGGCAGCGAAGAACAGAATGTGCCCTAGAGGAATAGTGGGAGAGTAGGACCAGTCTTAAACAAGGAATCAAACGAGCTAAAAAGGGTCATGAAATAGTTCCAGTGAACAGAATTAAGGAGAATCCCAAAGCCTTTTATTCTTATATAAACAGCAAGTGGATAACTAGAGAAAGGACTGGTCCATTAAAGGATATGGAAGGAAGGTTGTGTCGAACCTGAGAAAATGGGTGAGATGCTGAATGATCAGTTTGCATCAGTGTTCACTGAGGAGAGGGAGATGATGAATGTTAAGATTAGAGATAGAAGTTTGATTGCTCTGGATCACATTGACATAAGTAGGGAAGATGTGTTGAGTAGGCTAGAGGTTAAGGTGGACAAATCCCCAAGGACTGGATTGGGTCTATCACAGGTTGCTGAGGGAGGCAAGAGAGGAAATAGCTGGGCCCTGACAGATATCTTTGTAGCATCCTTAAACACAGGTGAGGTACTGGAGGACTGGAGAGTTGCTCATCTTGTCCCCTGTACAAGAAGGGTAGTAGGGATATTTTGGGTAACTATAGACCAGTAAGCCTGATGTCACTGGTGGGAAAGTTGCTGGAGAGGGTACTAAAGGGATAGGATCTATTTATATTTAGAAAAGAGTGGGCTTATCTGTGATAGTGTAGGGGGTGGTGTAATTTTTAAATCATTAACTGTTGTAGTAAGCACATAGTAAGTACAAAGCCACCATTTTAGTCTTCTCTACCTTGTAGTAAGCACGAGCAGACACTCCCCCAGATTTTCATGAATGGAACAATGGAAACAGCTTTCCTCGTGGCTGAGGGACCGCCCACAACCACGACTGTACGTCATCATCCATATAAGGGAGAAACGGGGAACTCGAACACTGATTGGCTGGGTGAATAACCAAATAATCTCATACATCAGGAGGACAGTGGGGAACTTTAACACTGATTGGCTGAGACAGTAGAAGGCCCCGCCCACTCCTACATGGATATAACGTGCGGGGATTACAATCTGTGTGTGTGCCGTGGGAAGCCATTGAGGTAACACCCGGTTCTGCAGAACTGAATAAATAGTTTTGGACGAACTCCTCCGTGTCTTTGTTCTCGGGAAGGGAAGCAGAGTGCCTGATGGGGGGTCGCAGAGTCCCCTATCCTGCACAATCTCTGACTGTGGGATCATAAAAGTGAACATTGCTCTGATTCATCTCTGGGCTCCTTGATGTCCACTTGTTTGTTATCTAGCTTC
>NC_057715.1:48681760-48748557 GCF_004010195.1 Chiloscyllium plagiosum
TTTAAGGACGTCATGGATAGCTTCTGCATACAGCAGTTTAAATCAAGTGCGTCCCATCCCGAATCCCAGGGAGCCTTGGAAAGTTGGCATCAGATGCTGAAGACAATATTAACAGCTGTAGGGGGTGGTGTAATTTTTAAATTATTAACTGCTGTAGTAAGCACATAGTAAGTACAAAGCCACCATTTTAGTCTTCTCTACCTTGTAGTAATCACGAGCAGACACTCCCCCAGATTTTCATGGATGGAACAATGGAAACAGCTTTCCTCGTGGCTGAGGGACCGCCCACAACCACGGCTGTACGTCATCATCCATATAAGGGAGGAGCGGGGAACTCGAACACTGATTGGCTGGGTGAATAACCAAATAATCTCATCCATCAGGAGGACAGTGGGGAACTTTAACACTGATTGGCTGAGACAGTAGAAGGCCCCGCCCACTCCTACATGTATATAACGTGCGGGGATTACAATCTGTGTGTGTGCCTCGTGGGAAGCCATTGAGGTAACACCCGGTTCTGCAGAATTGAATAAATAGTTTTGGACGAACTCCTCCGTGTCTTTGTTCTTGGGAAGGGAAGCAGAGTGCCTGATGGGGGGGGTCGCAGAGTCCCCTATCCTGCACAATAGGCAACATGGTTTTGTGCGGAGGAGATCATGCCTTACCAACTTGAGAGTTCTTTTGAGGAAATGGCCAAGCTGATAGATGAAGGAAGGGCTGTAGACTTTAATAAGGCTTTTGATAAGTTCCCCATGGTAAACCTAACGGAGAAAGTGAAGGCACATGGTGTGCAGGGTGTTCCAGCTATTCGGATAAAGAACTGGTTGAGCAACAGGAGATAGTAGTAGTTGAAGGGAGTTTCTCAAAATGGAGAAAGGTGACCAGTGGTGTTGCACAGGAATTGGTGGTGGGGCCACTGTTGTTTGTGATATACATAAATGATCTGGAAAAGGGCACTGTTGGTATGATCAGCAAGTTTGCAGATGACATGACGATTGGAGTAGTAGAAAGCACAGGGGACTGTCAAAGGATACAGAAGAATATGGATAGACTGGAGAGTTGGGCAGAGAAGTGGCAAATGGAGTTCAATCCAGGCAAATGTGAGGTGATGCATTTTGGGAAGTCCAATTCTAGAGTGAATTATACTGTAAATGGAAGAGCCTTGGGAAAAGTTGATGAGCAGACAGATATGGGAATTCAGTCCATTGTACCCTGAGGGTTACTGCACAATTGGATAGAGTGGTCAAGAAGGCATGGTATGCTTGCCTTCATCGGTCAGGGTATTGGGTATAAGAGCTGGCAGGTGATGTTAAGATTGTACAAGATATTTGTTTGGCCACATTTCAAATACTGTGTACAGTTCTGGTTGTCACATTACTGAAAGGATGTGGACGCTTTGGAGAGGGTGCAGAGAAAGTTTATGAGGATGTTGTCTGGTATGGAAGGTGCCAGCTACGAAGAGAGGTTGAATAGGTTAGCATTGTTTTCATTAGTAAAAAAAGATTTGAGGGGGCACCTGATTGAGGTCTACAAAATCATGAAGGGTATAGACAGGGTAGATAAACTTTTCCCCAGAGTGAAGGATTCAATAACAAGAGGTCACGCTTTCAAGGCAAGAGGTGAAAAGTTTAAGGGGGATACATGGGGCAAGTATCTTACCCAGAGGGTGGTAGATGTCTGGAATGCATTGCCAGCAGAGGTAGTGGAGGCAGGCATGTTAGATTCTTTTAAGATGCATCTGGACAGATGCACGAGTAGGTGGGGAGCAGAGGGATATAGATGCTTAGGAATTGGGCGACAGGTTTAGACAGTGGATTTGGATCAGCTCAGGCTTAGAGGGCTGTACATTTTCTTTGTTCTTTGTTCTCGATAGTCATAGCTTTCTTAGCAACACTGACCAAACTTTAGAACAACAAACCAATGTAAACCTTTCCACTGACCCCACTGGAGATACTCCCAAACAAATTGAATTGCAAATATCTAACTGAATTAAGATTGATTAATTACAATTTTAGTTTGGGTCCTCTAACAAAGTGGATGTACAAGAACATAGAAAATAGAAGTAGGAGAATGCCTTTTGAGTGTGCTTGTGCATTCAAGTAGGTCATGGCTGATCTTCCATTTCAACCCATTTCCATTTTCCCAAATTCCCAGAGTACCATTGATGTTTTGAATATATATCCAGTGATATCCACAACTTTATGCAGTAGAGAATTCCAAAGATATACAAGTCTTTGGAAACATATCTCTGTCTCATTCCTACATGGCTGACACTTAATTTCTGAAATTGACAGTGTGTTTAAAGACCCCAAGAATTCCCAATCAGGAGAAGCATCTCTTCAGATTTCCCCTATAAAACCTGTAAGAATTTCCCATATTTCGATGAGCTTATTTTGTGTTCTTTTAAATTCTAGATCACATGGGTTTAATCTACAGTCTCAAACTATAAGAAAGAAGGGGCATAAGGCAAACATTTTAATTGGAAAACATTTCTACTTATTTTAGTACTGGATGCTGGATAAGTGGTGTGAGAAATCAGAATTGGCTGAGTGAGGTGGTAATGTGGTACCGTTGGCTGTTGTCAGCATATGTATGGAATCTAATGTAATGTTTTGGGTAAAATTGCCAAGCGGCAACACAGATGAGAAATCAGAGGAAGCAATGGTTAGGTTCAGATTAGTTACACAGGATTATCATAAAGTGTGGAGAGGGCAGCATTTATGCAGTGGTGGGAAGGGGATTGGGTATTGGGGGAGAAAGGGTGTAGACAGTGTAGATTAAGTGATTGTTCTGCTGTTCTCACATTCCAATGGTGTGTCTAACTGACAACCTGGAAAAAACAGACAGTTCTTCTGGAATTGGAGAAGGGGGAGAGAGGTCATGCTGACAGAGCATGCAAAAAATAAAGCTTTTAAAAAAACAAAGCTAAAAGGAAAAAGAACGGGAGTGGGTTCACGATCTGAAGGTGTTGAACTCAATAGTAAATCCAGAAGATTGAAAAGTGTCTTGTCTGAAGAAGAGATGTTGTTCCTTTAAGTTTGTGCTGTAATTCATTGAAGCATTGCAGTATGCCAAGGATAAACAAAGTGGGCATGCGAGCAGCATGCAGTGTTAAAATTACCAGCTATGGAAAGGTCTAGGTCATGCTTGCGTACGGACTGGAGATGTTCCACAAAGCGGTTACCAGGTCTGGTTTCGGTTTTTCCAATAACTGAGTAGGCCACTTTTGATGCAGCGAATGCAATACACAAGATTGGAGAAGGTACAAGTGAAATGCTGCTTCACCTGGAAAGACTTTAAGCCCTTGGATGGTGAGCAGGGAGATGATGAAGGGGCAAGTGTTGCACCTTGTATGGTTACATAGGAAGGTATCATGGAGAGGGGGAGTGGTGTTGGTAGTCGAGGAATGAACTAGGGTGTCCTGGAGGAAAGGGTCCCTGTGAAATACAAATGGAGGATTGAGGGGAAGATTTGTTTGGTGGTGGTATTCTGCTGAAGTTACCTGAAATGCACTCTTTGAATGCAGAAGCTGTTTGGATGGAAAGTCGGGATAAGGGGGACCCAATCATGTAGAAAGTGATAGGAAAGAGCAAGGGCAGAAGCATGGTTGACAGGTCAGATGCAGTTTAGGGTCTTTCAACCACAGTGGGTGGGAAACTCTTTATGGAAGAAGGAAGCCATAGCAGCAGTGCTGTTTTGGAAAGTGGCATCATCTGAACAAATGCAATGTAGATGAAGCAACTGAGAGAATGGGATGGAATCCTTAGAGGACATGGATGTGCAGAGCTGTAGGGAAGGTAGTGATGGGAGTTAGTGTTGTGAAGGTAGTGGATGGCAGTGGAAGTTTATTCCCCAAAATGGAAACTGTGGTCAAGGAAAGGAAGGGAAGTGTTAGAGATAGACCATATGAAAGTTACAGTGAGGTGGAAATTTGAGGCAAAATGAACACATTTTTCAAGGTCCAAATAGGAGCATGAAGTTGCACTGAAACAGTTGTTGAAAAGAGTTGAGAGGTATCCCAACAAAAAGGTAGACATAAGCAGTACACATGCTGGTGCCCATAGCTGCTACTTTGACTTGGCAGAAGTGAGATGAATTAAAGGAGAGATTGAACTTGTTCTTTCTCCAAACAGTGAAGCAGAGAAAAGTGGTAATGGATAGGGATTGGCAGGCCTCTGGTTGAGGAAGAAGCTGAGAGTGCTCAGATCATCCTATTAGGGAATGGAGGGATAGAGGGCTTAGACATTAAAGGTGAAGAGGAGGCAGTTGAGGCCAGGGAACTGGAAACTGTTCAATATGGCAGAGGAATCGTGCATGTTGGTTAGCAGGTTCTGGACAAGTGGAGAGAGGATAGAGTCAAGGTAGGAGGAAATGAGCTCAGTAGGGCAGGAACAAGCTCTTTACAATGGGCCTACCAGGAAAGTCTGTTTTATGGACATTGGGAAGGATGTAGAAGTGGACTATCAACTATAAGGTTGGAGGCAGTTGTGGAGGGGATGATTTAGAGGTGATGAGGTTGGTGACAGTCCTGGCAATATTGGCTTGATGTTTGGATGTGGGGTCATGGTCCAGGGGAGGTAAGAAGTTTTAGAGTTGACATTGAGCCTCTGCAAGGAAATGTTCAGTGTGCCAGATTACAATGGTACCACACTTGCCGGTGGTTTGATAGCAAAGTTAGGGTTGGACCTGAAAGAGTGAAGTACAGCAATTTTAGAAGGGAACAGATTAGTGTGGGTGAGAGGTATAAATGCTTCTCCCTTCACACTATGAATTCGTAAGAATCATCTAGACTCAAAACATTAGTTTTCTGTCTCTCCATGAATGTTGCCTGATCGTCTGATTGCAGGATTAACTAGAATATATAGCATTGAAACTGGCCATTAGGTCTATACTTGTGTTTTTGCTCCATTTGAACCTCCTTGATCTTTTCTCATCAAAGTCTAACATTATAGCTATTTAGTTCCTTTCATCTATTTGCTACAGTTAAACACTGTTTGCTTAACTTTCTCCTTGCTGAGTTCCATCTTCCTCCCAGTCTGAGAGAATAGACTGCTTAAGGATTCCCTTAGATTTCTTTGTGACCTATCATATGCTGATGCTTCCTAGATAAACACTCCCCCTCAGCGCTGAAGCATCTGCACTACTAAATTTTTTTCATAATTTTAAATACACTTATGTAACTCTTTAGCCTTTGAGAGAAGAGACTCAGCCAGTCAACCTTTTCTCTGATGATTTGTATCCATGCATATCTGGTATCAATCGTAAATCTTCACTGCACCCTTTCCATTTTTATTAATATCCTTTTCTTAATATGGCAACCACAGTGGTCTTTTGTTTACTCCACTTAACCAGACATACAGTTTAATAAAAGTTCAATATAAATTCCCTTTCTTTAATGCTAATCATCCAGAAATAGCTTCTGGTGGTTGTTTTCAATTTGATTTTACACCTGGATTTATAAAATTATCTTCAAATTATGAAAACCTCTTTGTACTTTTCAGGTTTATAATCAGTCTCTGAATCAATTATGTTGCCTATGTCTGTCTTTTGAGTGTTTCTGACTACATTTCAAAGTTTCAAAATTGTATAGTTTCAGTAAACAAAAACTAATTTTATGTTTTCATTTTTAGAAATTGCTTAAAACTGGGGAGAACAGCTGGTCTCTTGCTGAGTTGGTCCCTGCTATGGTCTTTTAAGCTCATTATCACACATTGACCAGCTTTGTGTTTGGAAGTGGCATCAATCCAGAGATTGACCAAGATGGAGCACCAGCTGTCAGCAACTTCTGTCTGTGCAATGCCAGCAATGAGAGCAACATGGAAGAAGTCACATTGATGTGCAACAGTCCTGGAGTTAGTGTATGAAAATAAGGATTCTAATTAGATTTTATCCATAAGAATAGAACCAGAATTGGGATATCAAGCCCATTGAGTTTGCTCCATTATTCAATCATGTTCATGACTGATATCTCAATCCCATCTCCTGCTTACTACCATAACCCTTCATCCTTTTACTATTCAAGAACCTATTTATCTCTGTCTTTGAATGCATTCAAAAAAAAACTTGGACTCCATTGCCTTCTGTGGCAAAGAGTTCCACAGATTCTGTACACTCTCTGAAGAAAGTTCTCTACATCTTAATTCTAAAGGGACCATTCCTTCATTCTGAGATTATATCCTTGGGTCCTAGTCTCTCTTTCATCTTTTCCACATCTATTCTATCCAGGCCTCTCAGTATTCTGCAATTTTCAATGTGAGAGCCCCTCAGCCTTCTAAACCCTGTTGAATACAGACCTAGAGTCCTGAACTGCTCCTCATAGGACAAGACCTCCATAGAATGCCTATCATATAAACAGAGGCTTTTTGGCCCATCAAGCTCATAGTGACCCTCTGAAAATCATCCCACCCAGACCCATCCTATGACTTGGCATTTTCCACAGCTAAAAATGTGTTGCTGGAAAAGCGCAGCAGGTCAGGCAGCATCCAGGGAACAGGAGAATCAACGTTTCGGGCATAAGCCCTTCTTCGGGAATGAGGAAAGTTTGTCCAGCAGGCTAAGATAAAAGGTAGGGAGGAGGGACTTGGTGGAGGTCTTTGGACTCCTCCATCGCCAGACCACAACAAAATGACGGTTGGAGGAAGAGCGCCTCATCTTCCGCCTAGGAACCCTCCAACCACAAGGGATGAACTCGGATTTCACCAGTTTCCTCATTTCCCCTCCCCCCACCTTGTCTCAGTCAAATCCATCGAATTCAGCACCGCCTTCCTAATCTGCAATCTTCTTCCTGACCTATCCGCCCCCACCCCAGTCTGACCTATCACCCTCACCTTGACCTCTTTCCACCTATCACATTTCCGACGCCCCTCCCCCAAGTCCCTCCTCCCTACCTTTTATCTTAGCCTGCTGGACAAACTTTCCTCATTCCTGAAGAAGAGCTTATGCCCGAAATGTCGATTCTCCTGTTCCCTGGATGCTGCCTGACCTGCTGCGCTTTTCCAGCAACACATTTTCAGCTCTGATCTCCAGCATCTGCAGACCTCACTTTCTCCTCAAAGATTTTTCACAGCTAACCCACCTAACCTACACTTCCCTGAACACTAGGGCATTTATCATGGTCAATCTACTTAACTTGCACTTCTGAGAGAAAACCAGAGAACCCAGAGGAAACCCATGCAGACACTGGAAGAATGCAAACTCCACAGTCGCCTGAAGCTGGAATTGAACACCAGTCCCTGGCACTGGGAGGCAGCAGTGAACCACTGAGCCAAAGTACTCTAAGCTAATATTTGTTAAAATAGGCAACTAAAATCAGATCATATATTTAGTTTTGCTTAGTTTATCCTTGAAATTATAAAATTCCACATTTTTAATGATAAATGTTAATTAACTGCATAAGAAATAGTTTTTTTTAGAATATTCCATTCGTGTTAGATACACTAATTCTGCAACTAAGAAAATTTTTCAAAACCAACTGCAAAACTGAGTGTTCATTTCCTTGTTCAGAAACTATTGGGATCCAATGGGTTTCTTTTTGTTTCATTCCTATTTTTACCTATGTTCTTCTTGCCATCTAGATTTTATGCTCATGTAAGACATTATTACAGATTTCCTATTTGTTTTGTTACTGACTGTGTTTTTTCTCCTCAGCTGAAATGATGCAGAATACGATTATAAAGTTCATCCCCAAACATCCAGATCACATGGTCTAAACAAAAAGGATAGAATTTTTATAAGACAGTAGTTGATCTGCAGTTAAAAGAGCTATGTGCAGGTTTGAATGTCATTAAAGAAAGTTTATGGAAAGTTTTATTGATTTATATCAGTTTAAAAGAGATTGTGAACGTGCTTGGAAATATTAGTACTCTTCCTTTTTGCAACTGAAGTCTAAATGAGTTTTATTAGTATTTTTAAAATTATGTTTGAAGGATGAATATAAAGTTTATTTTTGGAGAGGGTGCAGGGCAGGCAGTTATAGTCAGAGTCATAGAGATGTACAGCACAGAAACAGACCCTTCAGTCCAACCCATCCATGCTGACCAGATATCCCAACCCAGTTTAGTCCCACCTGCCAGCACCTGGTCCATATCCCTCCAAACCCTTCCTATTCATATACCCATCCAAATGCCTTTTTAAATGTTGCAATTGTACCAGCCTCCTCCACTTCCTCTGGCAGCTCATTCCATACACATACTACCCTCTGTGAAAAAGTTGCCCCTTAGATCTCTTTTATATCTTTTCCCTCTCACCCGAAACCTATGCCCTCTAGTTCTGGACTCCCCGACCCCAGGGAAATGTCTGTCTATTTATCCTAGCGGTGCCCCTCATGATTTTATAAACCTCTATGCAGTCACCCTCCAGCCTTTGATGCTCCAGGGAAAATAGTACTAGCCTATTTAACCTCTCTATATAGCTCAAAGCCTCCAACCCTGGCAACATCCTTGTAAATCTTTTCTGAACCCTTTTCAAGTTTCACAATATCTTTCCGATAGGAAGGAGACTGGAATTGCATGCAATATTCCAACAGTGGCCTAACCAATGTCCTGTAAAGCCTCAACCTGACCTCCCAACTCCTGTACTCAATACTTTGGCCAATAAAGGAAAGCATACCAAACACCTTCACTATCCTGCCTACCTACAACTCCACTTTCAAGGAGCTATAAACCTGCTCTCCAAGGTCTTTGTTCATCAACAGTCCTTAGACCTTACCGTTAAGTGTATAAGTCCTGCTAAGATTTGCTTTCCCAAAATTGGTGACCATTCATCAATTTAAACTCTAGGAGAAGCAAGGTTAAGGAAACTTCTAAGAAAATTCTATGTGCCAACATTTTATGCAAAGAATAATAGAGGCCAAGTTTATTACCCATCCTAACTTTGAAATTTCACTTATTTAATAACTTCCTTTCTTTTTATTGTTAGATCAAAGTATGTTTCATAAAAACATAGAAAATAGCAGCTGGAATCAGCTATTCAGCCCTTTTGAGCCATTCAATATGATGGCTGTTCATCCAACTCAGTACCCCATTCTCACATTCTCCCTGTATCCTTTGATATCTTTAGCCCTAAGGGCTAAATCTAACTTGGAGAAGACATTCAATATTTTGGTCTCAGTCACTTTCTGCAGATAATTCTGCAGTCTAACCACTCTTTGGGTGAAGAAATTTCTGTTCCCCTCGGACCTAAATGGGCTACTGCTCAGAATGTGACCTGGTTCTGGATAGCTCAGTCTTCAGGAAAATTCTTCCTGCTTTAATCTTGTTATAATTTTATAGGTTTCTGAGATTTCCCTCTCATTCTTCTAAACTCTCGCAAACATGGTCCTAATTAATTCAGGAGAAAGTGAGGACTGCAGATGCTGGAGATCAGAGCTGAAAATGTGTTGCTGGAAAAGCGCAGCAGGTCAGGCAGCATCCAAGGAGCAGGAGAATCGACGTTTCAGGCATTCCTGAAGAAGGACTCATTCCCGAAACATCGATTCTCCTGGTCCTTGGATGCTACCTGACCTGCTGCGCTTTTCCAGCAACACATTTTCAGCTCCTAATTAATTCACTCATTAAAATGTTCAACTTACCATCCCAGAATCGTTGCATAAACTATTGTTGCACTACCCCCATAAACCAGAACATCCTTGCTCTGATAAGGAGACCAAAACTGCACACAGTATTCCAGATGCGTTCTTACCAATGCCCTGTATAATTGCAGTAAGACATCCTTGCTGTTGTATTCAAATCATCTTGCTCTCAGGGTCAACTTACCGCCTCCATCACATGATGTGCTTGTATACTCAGTTTGAGCGACTATACAAGAATACCCAGGTCTCATTGCACCTCAGTCTTTCTGAATCCATTACCATTCAGATAATCTGCCTTCCTGTGTTTGTGACCAAAGTGGATTACCCCGCATACATCCACATTGTACTTCATCTGCCTCAAATTTGTCCACTCACTCAACTTGCCAAATCACACTATAGCATCACTGCATTCTCTTAGTTCATCCTCCCACAAAGATTTATCATCCTGAAGCTTGGCAATTAAATTTCCTGCACAGAAGCGGGTGTCTCATCACCAAGTCACCCTTTCCTTACTAGTGTACAGTACAGTGGCTGTGGCCAGCCAGGTCAGTGAGCCCTCAACTGAGGAGATTCTATTGTCCTGATTTTATGTATATTACTTTTTTTCTGGAGTCAGTCGCCTGAACTGAGGAGATTCTAATTTTCTGGTTTTTGTATATACTTAGGCTTCAGATTGATTCCACTGATCCAGGTTAACAATCCCAATCAAGAGTATCATCATCAACAAGGTCGACCTGGTTCCAGTCACGACCTCCCTAAGTCCAGGAATGTAAGCCTGGTATCTTCTCTTGCAATGCTTTCGCCTCCAGTATGGTTTTTCCAAATCAGACTCGTCTTGGTTTGTCTTGTGTCTTGAGTCCAGACTGTGTCTGAAGAGCATCCTCCTCTTCATCTGGGCAGCAACGACATTGAGGCTGCATCTATTTCAGACTGAGGTTTCCTTGACACTAGATGGAGTGGGAGCACCTGTTTCTGCTGGGCCTTCTGGCTGTTCTGAGGGGCCAGGTATATTTTGCTCCTGTCCTGTTTGTGAAGTAGTCTTTCAGGTGATCCACATGTTTGTTCAAGACTGTATCATCTACCTGTACTTTATAAGTCATGTGACCTGACCTTGCATCAACCTTGCCATGTACCCATACAAGGCTATTTCCATAGTTTGGGCACCAAAATTCAACCCCTGAATTATTTTTTTCTCTCTTGTTTAGAGGAGGCATTAGCATTCCTGCTGCCATTTTGCCACCCCTAGGGTCTGGAAATATCAGGTTTAAACTGGTGCGGACTTTTCTTCCTATTGGTGACTCTGCTGGAGCTATACCTATTTTTGCATGTGGAGTGTGTCTATAATCAAATAGGAATGAGGACAGTTTGGTCTCAGTTGGTGCTGTAGGCTGCTTCTTTAAGCCAGTCTTGAATATTTGGACCACTCATTCCACTAGATCTTAGAAACTACATGGATGGTACGGAGCAGTCCTTGTGTGTTGAATGCCATTGGACTTTAGGAAATATTTTAATTGGAGGAGAAAGTGAGGTCTGCAGATGCTGGAGATCAAGGTTGAAACTTTATTGCTGGAACAGCACAGCAGGTCAGGCAGCATCCAGGGAACAGGAGATTCGACGTTTCGGGCACAGGCCCTTCTTCAGGAATGAGAAGAACAGAAACAGAATCCCCAAGTGGAAAATGAAGTGTTGTTCTTTGAACTTGCGTTAAGGAACACTGCAACAGATCTGGGACAGAAATGTTGGTGTAGGAACACAGTGGTGTGTTGAAGTGGAGGCAGTGGGAAACTCTGGGTCATGTTTTACAGACAGAGTGTAGGTGTTCAGCAAAGCGGTCATCAAATCTGTGTTTCATCTCCCCCGATATACAGGAGACCACATTCTGAGCAGTGAATGAAATAAATTGAATCGCTCCGCAAGTAGGCAAATGCCAGATTACTGGAGAGGATCACATGTTACTATGGGGAGCGAGGGTGTTTATCCAAGCAAAGGTAGCCGCCAGATACTGGCCAAACTCCACCAAAGTCATCTGGGGGTTTCCAGGATGTTAGTGGGGGAGTGCCCACAATGTTAACAAGGCCAAAACTTGCCACCAGCAACACTCCCATATTAATAGGAATGGTCTAATATTTTAATTCCCTACTGGTAAATGATGTCCCATTTTCTCATAACCAATGCTTGCGGAAGTCAGTGTATTACTAATGATGCTCGCAGCTTCTCAGTTGTCATTCCTGAGTTTGCTGAATGAAAGTTTTGCAGGTCCAACCACTTTGGGCATCCACAATGACCAGGAACATTCATCCCATGAAAGGACCAACATAATCGATATGCAACTGGGTCCAGAGTTTACACGGCCATTCCCATTAATATGGGAGTGTTGCTGGTGGCAAGTTTTGGCCTTGTTAGCATTGTGGGCACTCCCCCACTAACATCCTGGAAACCCCCAGATGACTTTGGTGGAGTTTGGCCAGTATCTGGCGGCTACCTTTGCTTGGATAAACACCCTCGCTCCCCATAGTAACATGTGATCCTCTCCAGTAATCTGGTGTTGCCAGATCCAGAAAGGTTTCAATCCTGGTTGCAATAGCCCTTCTGTTTCCTCCATTTCCACCAGTTTAGATTAGATTTCTTAGTGTGGAAACTGGCCCTTCGGCCCAAACAAGTCCACACTGACCCGCCGAAGCACAACCCACCCAGACCCATTCCCCTACATTTACCCCTTCACCTAACACTATGAGCAATTTAGCCAGGCCAATTCACCTGACCTGCACATTTTTGGATTGTGGGAGGAAACCGGAGCAACTGGAGGAAACCCACATAGGCACAGGGAGAATGTGCAAACTCCACACAGTCACATGGGGCGGTAATTGAAGTTGTTCCAGTTATGCTGAGAAAGAATTTTGTGTCTGCAATTGGATATTATCAGTGGTGACTGGAAAGGTATCTAGAAATTTTAAAAGCAAAACTGACTCTTCCAGAGAAGGCACCACCGGTCTAGTATCTGCCAGTGGGAGATGGCTCAAGGCATCCGCATTTAGCCACTTGGCTTCCTGGATGGTACTCTAACTTGTACTTGTATGCACCTGAGAATAGGGATCCAATACTGAATTCTACCAGAAGCTATGGGTGACACTCCTTGTCTCCCTTCAATAGCCCTCGCAGGTGTATGTGATCTGTTACTATGAAAAATTCACACCCATAAAGGTACTGGTGGAACTTCTTCACAAATGTGACTGCTAAACCTTCCTTCTCTAGCTGAGCATATTTGCATTCAGCATCAGCCAAAGTCTGGGAAGCGCGCACTATTGGCCATTCCTCGCTGGGCCACTGGTGAGCCAACACTACCCCAATACTATACAGGGAGGTATTGCACATCAGCATGACTTCTCGCTTTGGATCATAGATGACGACAGTTGGTTTTTCATTTCCATAAAGGCTGTTTCTTATCTTTGTGACCATTTCTGAGGCTGACCCCTTTTCAATAGTAGTTGTAAGGGTGCCAAGATGGACGGCAGGTTATGTATGAATTTTATGTAATAATTCACTAACCCAAGGAAATGCCAATGGATATGGGAGCCAGGGCTCCTTTGGTCACCCTCACTTACGCTTCCAATGGGTGTAACCCAAGTAGGTCACTTGGGGTACCTAGAATACAGATTTTTTTTTCCCCATCTAAGGCATATAACCACCTGGGAAAAATGTTTAAGCATTATGTCCCAGTTGAAGTGCTCTTTATTGGTCTTCCCGTTATCAGTATGTTATCCAGATAAATGACAACTTGGGCTAGCCCACAATGTTCTCCATGGTCCATTGGAAAAGAGTGCAGGCTGATACCCCAAAAGCAGTCTTGTAGTTGGTTCTGCTATAACGTGTGCCTTCAATGCAAATGGGCTTTAATGCAATTGAAGTTTGAACGTAATTTGTAGAACGTTAGCTTCCCTTAGCTGTATTGGCTATAAAGCGATTCCAGCTCCATTAGTTTACATGTTGCGGCTATTGCACACTTTTCTTACCATAACATTGCACAAGAATGGAACTATCACATTAAATCAGAACTCCATATGGGTATTAATTGTGATATACTTCTAGGAATTCTCATCTAGTTGCAATTTTAGGTAGGCATAGTTCATATCCAGCTTTGTAAAGGACAGTGCCCCCCCCCCAACTTTGCATCAAGTCCTCTATGCAAGGGATGGGGTATCTATCCAGCTGCAAGAAGCAGTTTACCATCTGCTTAAAATCCCCACAAAGGAGAACTTAGCCATCAGGACTCCCAATCAGTGCAACCGGTGCTGCCCATTCTGCAAACTGCATTATTTTGATGATTCTAGCTCTCTCTCTAGCCTCCTGATTTCCATCTCTACTTTCCTCCATGAGGCAAATGGCACTGGGCGTGCCTTAAAAAATCTTGAAATTGTATCCTGGTCAACATGTAAAGTGGCTTTGGCTCCTTTGATAGTCCCACCCTTTCTTGGAAAATCTCATGGGTATTTCACTGAGGCAGCCATTTTCCAATGAAAAAATGTTGAGCCTATCAAGGTGAATTTTGCTCTGATAGGCTTGGGCTCAAACATTTTACTACCATCAGTGGTAACTGCACCAAATGCTTCTCATAGACTAGTACCTAAGTTGTACCCTTAATCTGCAACTGTTCCCCAGTGTATGTTCTCAGTCTGGCTGAGGCCTTCCATAAATTTTAAGGGTTGGAGTCCCAAGTAAATGTTGTTAAAGACAGATTTCACAACCATACATACAGCTGTGCCAGTATCAAACTCCATGTGAACTGGGTGTTCATTTAAACCAAGCATGAATATTAACTGACTCCAATTTTGGTGTCACTAAAGTAATTTATTTGTTCCAACCCACATGTAAGAGAGCTTTCCAGGGTTTGCTTTCTCCTGAGTACCGGGGTATTTTTTTTTCCTACTTAAGTCAGGCTTTATAGGATTCCTTTACTGTTTCCAGTCCGCATCCCACAGCAACTACAGTAGCTTGCCAGCCCAAATCATGAAGAAATGTTTCACCACTTGGCTGAGACTGTTTGTTGTGGAGTTTTGCTGTGGCTTAGCCTAGTGACCCTCTGCTAAGGACATGTCCTGTGTGAGGTTCTGTGGTTGCCTACACTTAGTGGTGTTCCCCAAGCTCAGTTGGGTAGGTGAGGATATCCACTTCTGTTGGGATGCCCTGTAGATCCATGCTCCACTTACCATATTTTCTAATGACCCAGCTGCAGTGCCTGTTTGAAGTCCAGTTGGGCTTCAGCTAGTAGGCCTTCTGCATGTTTGTCACTAATCCCATGTACCAAATGGTCTCCTTCAAGCTTAACCCAAAATCACATGCCTCGGTCAGTCATTGTAACCTTGTTAAAAATCCCGATATGGAATCCCCCGGTTCTCCAACAGTTGAATAAAACCAATAGCATCTCAGGATTAGAGGAGGTCTGGGGTTTTAATATTTCTTAACCAACTGTCAACTATTGGAAGGTTTTACTGTCTGGTGCTTCTAGGAAAAATTAAGCCCCTTGTAACCAAAAATGTTGCGGGTCCACATGCAGTTAGAAGGATTACTCGTTTCTTTTCATCTGCCCCAGTGTCATTTGCCTAGAAAAAAAATATTGCATTCTTTCCACATACTGGGCCTAATCTTTGACAACAGGGTCAAAGGAGTCAAGCTTCCTAAATAGAGGCATGATGCCAGAAATGCTTACCCCAACTCCAGTTGCAAGCGGATGTTATTTAGTCACATCCTGTTTTCTTCCGTCACTACTAAAATAACTACAGAGGCCAGTGCCCTGACACCAAGTCACCCTTTATTTACTAGTTCACAATACAATGGCTGTGGCCAGCCAGCTTGGAATTAGTCCTCAACGGAGATGATTCAAAAGCCAGTTCAAAAGCCAATTCCCCCACAAACAAATAAAACCAAACACACAAATCCACAGTACGCTGGATTTCAGTCAGTCCCTGAATTGAGGATATTCTAATCTCTTGGTTATGCTTTTTTTAATCTTCAACTGAGGGGATTCCATTATCCTGGTTAAATTGGTCAGCCAAGGCTGTGATGATTGGCCCAGGTTAACAACTTCAATAAAGAACCTCTTGGTAAGGTCCGCCTTGTTCCAATCACTACATTGAAATTACATTCCGTCCACACATCTAAATCATTAAAATATACAAACAACCTTGATTATCCAAATGAGACGAGCAACGAGTATTCTTTTTGGATAACTGATTGTTTGGATAACATTTTTACGGGACCTTGAGATCTTGTTCAGATAATCCTAATTTTGGATAATTGACATTCGGATAACCAAGGTTGTCCTCTAATATAAATAGCTGGGGTGCAAGCATTGATTGGTGTGATTCCTCACTGTTCACTGGCTGCCACTCAGAAAATGACTCATCTATTACTATCCTTTATTTCCTGTCTGTCAATCAGTTTTCTATCCATGTCAGTACACCACCCGTATCTGGAAAGATGATCATCAATACATTCACTATTTCTAGGATCACTTCCTTAAGTATCCTCTTAGGCTGTTTTATGATGCACCTCTATGGTAGGTTGACCTGCTGACCCAGAGGTAGGGAAACTACCATTGTGCTACAAAAGCAAGTCAGTGCACATGTGCAGTTTCTATAATACTGAAGATTTGCGAAATTATTTCTATTGAGCTGGTGACTATTGTATTATCACTTACTCATCATTCACGCAAGTGCAGGCATTACATCCAGTTTGCAGCTATAGAATTCAGTATCACACATTTAATCACTTTTAATGTGCTCTAGCTCCCACCAAACTTTGCCAAGTGCTTAAGTGTTGTCCTTGTTGATCTCTCCTTTAAAATGTGTTTGCTCTTTTCCTAGAAGAATTTCTAGGTACTGTCATTTAGGGAATTTTGGAGACACTATTCAATTTCCATACTGAAGTTTTTGACTGTAGTTAGGTGGTCATGGGTCTGCTACATAAACATTGGTAAATGAAAAGAAAACTTTGGAAATGAAAGTACAAGCTGCTCGGAAATATCTATCTGAATCCTATCATGACCGTTTTTAGGGGCGGGGCAATCACTACTTTTAGGTGCACTAAATTATAGACAGTGATTTTGTATCTTAGAATGGCTGAAAGCTTTCTTAACGCAGCATCTAAGAGGAAGATTGCTCATAAGAATCTGAGTTACTTACACAATATGAAGGACAAGAAACTGACTTTTTTTTCTTTCCTGGGTTAAAATTCTACACTAATTCTTTGGTAATTCCTTAAAACATGATTTTGTGTTCTATTCTTTCACACTTAACATCAAAATGCATCTCCTTAACCAAGACAGTACTTTCCAGTTTGTGCAATATTTGTGAAACTGATTCCCTTTTGTATTTGTAATGTTGCATTAGGTTTATAGCATATCATCCAGGTGACCTCACAATAAATTTATTCTGCAGTTTCTAATTAAGCAAAAACATCTTTAATAGCTGAAGTAATTTAAGCATTTACTATCTCAATTTTGGCCTGAATACCAAGTTCTGCAACTCAGCACAGTTCTAAAATGTTTCATAGACTTCAGATTCTGTCAGTGAATTGGAGGTTCTAATGGAGAGAATGAAGAAACTTCAGGAGGAAAATGAGGAAGAAGCATCACAAGAAGAGATGGCAACACGTTTTGAAAAAGAGAAAAAAGAGAGCCTTTTGGTAATTACTGGAGGTAATTCAGTCTTTTATTTATAATCTTAAGCTTTTTAAAAATTTGTAACATTTGCAATTCTGCCTTTAAATAATTTTTCCTAATTGATCAAAGTTGTGGTCTCAGAGTAATCTATAGAACAATCATACATGTTTTCACTTTGTATCTCCTTCTTGTCTATCTGACCTTGATCCCTAAAATAAGCTTGTAATCTGCATTGGGGTCAACTGCTCATCATGGATGATAGGGACATATTGATAGAATGATGATTTTAATGGGAAATTAAAATTTATATGCATTGCTATGGAGGACCATAAAACATAGAACGCTACAGCGCAGTACAGGCACTTTGGCCCCCGATGTGCTGACCTATGAAACTAATCTGAAGCCAATCTAACCTACACTATTCCATTTTTTGACCATATGTCTATCCAATGATCATTGAAATGCCCTTGAAATTGGCAAGTCTACTACTGTTGCAGGCACTGCATTCCACACCCCGACTACAGAGTAAAGAAACTACCTCTGACAGCTGTCCTAAAATCTATCACCCCTCAATTTATAGCTTTGCCCCTCCATGCTAGCCAACATTTGAGGAAAAAGGGTCTTACTGTCCACCCTACCTAACCGGCTGATTTATCTCATGTCTCCAATTAAATCACCTCTCAACCTTCTATTTAACGAAAACAGCTTCCAGTCCCTCAGCTTTTCCTCATAAGACTTTCCCTCCATACCAGGCAACATTCTAGTAAATCTCCTCTGAACCCTTTCCAAAGCTTCTATATCCTTCCTATAAGGCAGTGATCAGAACTGTACGCAATACTCCAAGTGCAGCCGCACTAGAATTTTGTACAGTTGCAGCATGACCTCATGGTTCTGGAACTCAATCCCTCTACTAATAAAAGCCAACACCGCATATGCCTTCTTAACAGTACTATCAACATGGGTGGCAACTTTCAGGGATCTATGCACATGGACACTGAGATCTCTCTGCTCATCTACACTATCAAGAATCTTACCATTTGTCTAGTACTCTGCGTTCCTGTTCCTCCTTCCAAAGCGAATCACCTCACACACTTTTCTGCATTATCTCAGCCCAGCTGGCAGCTTGTGTCCCTTTGTAACCTGCAATATTCTTCAGCACTATCCACAACTCGACCGACCTTAGTATCATCTGCAAATTTAGTAACCCATCCATCTACATTCTCATCCATGTCATTCATAAAAATGACAAAACAGTGAACCAAAAACAGTTCTTTCGGTACATGACGAGTAACTAAACTCCAGGGTGAATATTTCTCATCAATCACCAACCTCTGTCTTTCAGCTAGCCAATTTCTAATCCAAACTGCTAAATTACCTTCAATCCCATGTCACTGTATTTCGTGCAATCGCCTACTGTGGGGAACCTTATCAAACACTTTACTGAAATCCATATACACCACATCAATTACCTTACCCTCATCTACCTGTTTGGTCACCATCTCAAAGAACACAATAAGGTTTGTGAGGCACGACCTACCCTTCACAAAACAGTGTTGACAATCCCCAATCAACTTATTCCTTTCCAGATGATTATAAATCCTATCAGTTGTAGACGTTTCCAACAATTTACCCACAAGTGAAGTAAGTCTTACTGGTCTATAATTACCAAGGTTGTCTCTACTCCCCTTTTTGAACAAGGGAACAACACTTGCTATCTGCCAGTCTTCTGGCACTCATCCTGTAGACAATGGTGAATGATTTTGGGATAGTGTAGGGGGACGAGCTGAGAATAGTTCACAGGTCAGCGCAACATCGAGGGCCGGAAGGGCCAGTTCCGTGCTATATTGTTCTATGTTCTATAAAGATCAAAGCCAAAGGGTCTGCAATCTTCTCCCTGGCTTCACGGAGAATCCTAGGAAGGATCTAATCTGGCCCAGGGGACTCATATTTTCACACTTTCCAGAATTACTAACACCTCCTCCTTGCAAAGCTCAATACCATCTAGTCTAGTTGCCTGTATCTCGTAGTCTCCTCGAGAACATTTTCATCAGTATTCACACTAGAAAAAGACCATATTCATTTAGCGCTTCCGCTGTCTCTTCCGATTCCATACACAATGTCCCACCACCATCCTTGATTGGCTTTAATCTTACCCTAGTCATCCCAACAACGTGACCTCTCCTTTTCTGTTTCTAACCTCAGCCTATACTACCACTGTAGACGAGCCCTCAAACATCCTTTCTGCCACTGTGTAATACTGTCCTTGATTACCAATTGGATGTAGGTTTGCTCGCTGAGCTGCAAAGTTCATTTCCAGACATTTCATTATCTTACTAGGTAACCTTACACACATCGAGTTAGACCCCATCTACCACCCCGAAAAAAGGAACAGGAAGTGACTTCACTACAGGAAATAACATCACCAACCCAAAGAAACCCAAAACATATAAATAGAAAGCAGGAATTTTCAGCATTGCTTCGTCTGATGCCCACTGAAGATGTTACCTAATAAGATAACAAAACGTCTGGAAATAAACCTTGCAGCTCAGCGAGGAAATCTACATCCAAAACCTCAACCTGAGCTACAAATCTTCTCAAAACTCGCTTGATTACCAATGCTACACCTTTTTACCATCATCTCTGTTCTTACTGAAACATCCAAATCCCAGAACCTGCAACAGCCATTCCTGTCTTTGCTCTATCCAAATCTTCGAAATGGCCATAACATCGAAGTCCCAGGTATAAATACATGCTGCGAGTTCACCCACCTTATTTCAATGCTACTGGTGTTGAAATAGAGACACACTTCAACCAACTTCTTACTTGCTGGTGCCCACTAGTGACCGTGATACCTTCTTTCTGATCTCACTACTCTCAACCTCCTGTATACTGGAACTACAATTTAGGTTCCCATCCCTCTGCTAAATTTAAACCTTCCTGGAGAGCATTGGGAAATTTTCTCCCCCAGGATACTGGTACCTCTCGGTTCGGGTGAAGACCATTCTGTTTGCAGAGATCCCACCTATCCCACCAATTATCCATGAATCCAAAACCCTCCCACCTGCACCATGCCTGTAACCTCATGTTCATCTCCTCTCTCTCCCTATTCCCCGCCTTGCTAGCACATAACACTGGCAACAAACTGGAGGATAACAACTGTTTGTTTTAGCACTAAGCTTCCACCCTAGCTCCCTGAATTTCTGTCTTAAATCCCCATCTCTCTCTCTCTGCCTAGGTTGTTGGTACTTATGTGGACCATGACTTGGGGTGGCTCCCCTCCCCCTCAAGGATCCCAAAAACACAATCGCATACCCTGGCACCTCTGAGGCAACATGCCAACCATGAGTGTCTCTTATTCACAGAACCTCCTATCTTGTCGCCCTAACTATGGAGTCCCCAATGACTAATGCTCTGCTCCTCCTCACCTTCCCTTCTGAGCAACTGGAACAGAATTGGTCCCTGAGATGTGTGCCCCATTGCTTACCCCTGGTATGTCGTTTCCACCCCAAAATGGTATATTTTGTTGAGGGGAACACAAGGGATCCCTGCACTGCCCGATGGCTCCCTTTCCATCCCCTGATGGTAACCCACCTACCACCTCCCTGTACCTGAGGTGTGACTACATTCCTGTAACTCCACTCAATCATGCCCCCTGCCTCCTAAATGATCCAAAGTTCATCCAGCTGCAGCTCCAGTTCCTAAAGCTGTTTTGAGGAGCTGGAGTTGGGTAGACTTCCCGAAGATGCAGTCAGCAGGGACACTAGTGGTGACCCTTACCTCCCATGTTCTGCAGGAGGAACATTCAACTGCCCTAACCTCCATTCCCACTATTCTGAATTCTCAGCAACAGTACTGAAAAATATAAATAAAAAATTGTCACCTTACCAATCTGGCATACAGAACCTTTTTTTCTTTTTGTTAGAGGAGGATGGGCAGGAGACATTACCCAAGTATTGTTTTGGGTAAAGCATCTGCTCAAATATATAACCTCACTTACCTATCAGTCCCATGTCTGCACTGCCTGTACACCAGGTAAGCTTTTATACCTGTAAATTTACCTTCTCATCAGGCCCCTGATCCTCGCTGTCACTCCTCCCACTGCAACTGCCGCCAAAAAAATTCTAAGAAAAAGTCAATGGTAGGAATAGGCCACCAAATAGTAACAACATATTGAGGTGGGCAATAAACAATGAAATAACTGATATTTTCACAGGAATTAGTTATCATAGGGGATTTTAATCTGCATGTTGATGGGACGAGTCAAGTTGCTCAAGGCAGCCTTGAGGAGGAGTTCACTGAATGTATCTGTGATCATTTTCTTGAACAGTATTTAATGGAACTAACAAGGGAGCAAGCTCTCCTAGACCTGGGGCTGTATATTGAGACTAGAATAATTAACTATCTCATAGTTAGGGATCCTCTTGGAAGGAGCAATCATAAGATGGTTGACTTTAGAATACAGATGGAAAGTGGGAAGATAAACTCCAAAACCAGGGTCCTGTGCTTAAACGCAGGCGACTACAATTGAATGAGGGAGGAGTTAGCTAATATAGACTGTAGTAAAGACTTTATGGTGTGACAGCTGAGGAACAGTGGAGGTCTTTCAAAGCAATTTTTGTGTTCAGCAAGAGCATATACCAGGGAAAATGAAGGATTGTAGGAAAGGGGATAATCTGTCATGAATATCTAAGGAAATAGGCTATCAAATTGAAAGATAAGGTATAAAAAGTGGCAAAGACCAGTGGGGAAACTAGAAGACTGGCAAAACTTTAAAAGGCCAACAGAAAGCCATTTAAATAAAAAGCTATAATGGAAAATAAGATATATTCTGAGCTAGTTTACTTTCAAAGACAGATAGCAAAAGAGTGGCTAAGGTAAATATTGGCCCTTTAGAGGATGAGAAGGGGAATTTAATAATGGGAAATAACAGGCTTTGAACAGGTATTTTGTGTTGTTTTTACAGTGGAGAACGCTAACAGCATACCAGTAATTGACAAAGGTTAAGGTAGGTGAGGACCTAGAAATGATCATTATCATGAGAGAGGTAGTGTTTGGCAAACTAATGGAGCTAAAGGTAGACAAGTCTCCTGGCCCTGATGCAGCACATCCCAGAGTATGAAAAGAGGCAGTGGGTGAAATAGCAAATGCATTGGTGGTAATTTTTTCCAAAATTTACTTTGGGGCAGTTCCAGCAGATTGGAATACAGCAAATGTGATGCCACTGTTTTTTTTTAGAAAAGGAGGTAGACAAAAGTTGGGGAATTGCTGGTTATCTTAACTTCTGTAATGGGCAGATGCTTGAATCGATCATCATGGGAGAAATCGAAAGACATCTAGATAGAAATTGTCCCATTGGACAGAGGCAACACTGGTTCACGAAAGGCAGGACATGTTTAACTAATTTGCTGGAATTCTATGAAGACATTGAGTGCAGTGACTGACGGGGCCAGTGGGTGAGGTGTATCTAGATTTCCAAAACACATTTGACAAGGTGTGCATAAAATAAAGGCTGCTGCATAAGATAAAGGTGCACTCCCTAATGAGCAATGTATTAGCATGAATAGGATTGGTTAATTAACAGGTAACAAAGAATGGGGATAAATGAGTGCTTTTCCGGTTGACAATCAGTGTGTAGTAGCATGCCTCAGGGATGAGTGTTAAGACCACAATTGTTAGCAGGGCAGCGGTAGACGTTCGGTACGTGGCCACCGCCATCCGACGCCTTAAAACGGCGGTGCTCGGACCCGACGTAGTGCACCAGTTGGAGGATGCTCAGGTGTGCGGTGGGATCCCGTCCGCGCTCACCCCAGCCCGGACGGAATTTCACATTGGCCCCAAGGTCCCTTACTTCCCGCAGGAGCCTGTGCCCCACAACCTGAGCTGCCTCCGGAATTTTAATTTTGTCTCGTTCAAGGATGTAAAAAGGAGGGCCCTGTATAGACTGCTGCTGCACACCGTCCACCTCTTCTCCCTCATCCACCATCCGGACACGCCTTGGCCTGCCCATTTGCCACCGGGCGGTGGGGATCCCCAGTGGAGGGCTCTCTATGCGGGAGTCCTCCCCCTTTCTCTCGGGGATCTGGGGTGGAGGATGCTGCACACAGCAGTCCCCTGCAACCGCAGATTGCGGTGGTTCACTGTGGCGCTGTGGAGTCTGTGGACCATGTATATATTGGGTGTGGGCATTTGCACTCCCTTTTTGATTTTCTGAAAAACCTCCTCCTCTGCTTTTGATTGCACTTCAGTCGCACGCTTCTGATCTTCGGGCACTCGGTACGGAGGAGGGAGGGCAGGTCTGAAGACCTCCTCGTGGGTCTGCTCCTGGGCCTGGCCAAACTGGCCATAAACAGGTCCAGGCAGCGGGCCGTGGAGGGGGTCATTAGGGCCGACTGCCTGCCCTCTTCCACGGTTACGTTAGGGCCCGGATGTCCTTGGAGAAGGAGCACGCGGTGTCCACCAACACCCTGGAGTTGTTCAGGGAGAGGTGGGCGCCGCAGGGAGTGGAGTGCATTATTTCTCCCTCCAACTCTATTTTGATTTAGTCCCTACCCTCCCCTTCACTGTTTTTGATCACACAGCATTGCCCTTTGATGTGAAGGGCAGTGTTTGTCACTGGCCACCCGGGTGTTTTCCTATCTTCCTGGTGGTGGAATTTGAATAAAGATTCGTGCACTTTGTGTCTGTCACTGTGTCTCACACCTGCACTCACACACACCATGGGTGCTGGGGAAAAAATAAGCACTACCACACTTAGGTGGTAGTGTGGGAAAGAGAAAAAGAAAAAAAAATATAAACAGGAATGTCCCTACCCTCCCCTTCACTGTTTGATCACAAAAAAAAACAGACCACAATTGTTTACAATTTACATAGATGATTTGAAATTGGGGACCATGTGTCAAAGTTTAGGTCAGTTGGAGAGGATTCTGAAAGTTTGCAAAGGGACATCGTTTAAGTGATTGAGTGAAGGTCTATCATATAAAGTACAATGTTGATAAATGTGAAGTCATCTATTTTGGTATGAATAACAATAAATAGGACAATTATTTGAATGGTAAAACATTGCAGCATGCTGTTGTGCAGAGGGTCCTGGGTGTCCTTGTGAATGAATCACAAGGTTGGCTTGTAGATGTAACAGGTAGTTAAGGCAAATAGAAAGTTGTCCTTCAGTGCTAGAGGGATTGAATTGAAAAGCAGGCAGGTTGTTAGAGCTGTATCGGATGCTGGTGAGGTCACACCTGGTCTCCCGAATTGAGAAATAATGTACTGACACTGGAGAGTATGCAGAGAAGATTCACTAGGTAGGTTCCAGAGTTGAGAGGGTTGACTTATGAGTAGACTGGGATTATATTCATTGGAATTTTGAAGAATATGGGGGGAATTTTACAGAAGCATGTAAAATTATGAAGAGAATAGGTAAGATTGGATCAGGGAGAATGTTTGTTTGCACTGGCAGGTGAAATGAGAATAAGAGAATATGGTCTCAAACCTAGGGATAGGAGATTTAGGACTGAATTGAAGAGGAACTTCTTTACCCAAAAGGTTGTGAATCTATGGAATTCCCTGCTCGGTAAATTAGTTGAGGCTTTCTCATTGAATATTTTTTAAAGTTAAGAATTTTTTAAACAGTAAAGGAATTGAGGGTTTTGGTGAGAGGGTGGGTAAGTGTAGCTGAGGCCATGAAAAGATCGGCCATGATCTTATTGAATGACAAAGTCGGCTTGAAAGTCCAGATGACCACCAGTTATTTTGTTCTCCTTTAGTAATAATTCATGTATTTCCTTCCACAGTCTTTACAGGTATTGCATTTCAGATTATCAGCATAAATTGTGGAAAAAAAAATTCCCACTGACTTTGCCAATGACCTTAAATCTGTGACCTCTTACTGAAAGTCCTGCCAATGGAAACCAATCTATCAAACTTGCACATGCATCATAAATGTGTAGACTACAAATGAGGGAATTAGGTAATGTGGTTGTAATCATTTAATAATGAAAAAAAAATGATGACAACTAAAGTGTTTCCAAGCTGTGACATTAGGTCAATTGCAGTCTGCAGTGAAGTAATCCTTTATGGTTATACACAAGTGAGCTACTTGTCAGCTTAGTGGGAATCAACAACTTACATATTAAGCTATTTGCATGTTTACTTAGTAATACTGATGCTAGGTTACAGTGATCTTCAGCCATTATTTCAGATTGCTTTTGTGGATATGTTGTTCCTCCAAATTGACTTGAACAGGGATAGTTTCAGTGTTTTGCTTGAAAAGTATACACAGTGTGCACTGAGATTGACCCTTATTTAAAACCAGACCATGTAGTCTGTCAATGACTAATGATGGACTAGAAATTCCTGAATCTTGAGATAAACCTCAGGTCACAGTTTCTCTTTGTACTCATTAAATGAGCCAATAAACCAGTATAAGCTATATTTGATCTCCAATCAAAATAGTTTACTTCTGGAGGAATACATTTTGTTTCCACTTGTGGGTTAAAGGAAAGAAATAGCTGTAAGACCATAAGACGTTGAAGCAGGAATTAAGCCATTCAGCCCATTGAGTCTACTCCACCATTCAATAATGTTTCTTAAGTTTCTTAACCCCACTCTCTTGCTTTCTCTCCATAATCCTTGATCCCCTTGACACTCAAGAACCTATCTATCTCAGTCTTAAGTGTACTCAATGACATGCCTCTACAGCCTTCCGTGGAAATGAATTCCATGCATTCATCACACTCTCCATCTGAAGAAATCTCTCCTTTATCTCTGTTCTAAAAGGCCTTTGCTTTACTCAAAAAGGCCACGTCCTCAGGTCCTAGTCTCTCCCATCAATGGAAACATCTTCCTAACTCTGTCCAAGTCATTCAGTATTCTGAATGTTTCAAATAGATTCCTGCTCATCCTTCTAAACTTTGGAGTTTAGACCAAGAATCCTCAAACATTCCTCATTGTTAAGCTTTTCATTCCTGGGACTATTCTCATGAACCTCCTGTGAACAAGCTCAGAGGCCAGTACATCCTGAGATATCGGGTCCAGAACTGCACACAATACTCCACATGTGGTCTGACCAGAGCCTTTTAGAGCCTCGGAAGTACATTTCCTGCTTTTATGTTCAAGCTCTTTCAAAATAAATGCCAAAATTGCATTTGCCTTCCTAAATAATGCTTCAACCCACAAGTTTATCTCAAGAAAATCCTGGACTAGAACTCCCAAGTCTCCTTCCACATCAGACTTCTGAATTTTCTCACCAGTTAGAAAATAGTCCATGCCTTTATTCTTACTGATGTACACGACCTCATACTTGCCCACTTTGTACACCATCTGACACTTCTTTGCCCACTCTCCTAACCTATCCAAATCCTTCTGCAGCGTCCCCACCTCATCAATGCTACATGTCACTCCACTTATCCTTGTATAGTCTGCAAACTTAGCCAGAATGCCCTCAGTTCTTTTATCCAGATCGTAATGTATAAAGTGAAAAGTTGTGGTCACAACACTCAGCCTTGCGGAACACCACATGTCACCAGCTGCCATTCTGAAAAGGATCCTTTTTATTGCACTCTCTGCCAGACAACCAAGCTTCTATCTATGCTAGCACCTTGCCTCTAAACAATGGACCCTTATCTTACTCCTGCATGGCACCTTGTTAAAGGCCTTTTGGAAGTCAAGGTAGATCATTTCCATTGGCTCTCCTTGGTCTAACTCACGCATTACTTCCTCAAAGAATTCTAGCAGATTTGATGAAACCATGCTGACTTTGCCCTATTTTACTATATACTTCCAAGTATTCAGAAATGTACCTACTAGAGAAGGTGCAAAACTTGACCTACACTTGGGAAATAAGGCAGGGCAGGCGACTGAGGTGTCAGTGGGGGAGCACTTTGGGGCCAGCGACCATAATTCTATTAGATTTAAAATAGTGATGGAAAAGGATAATCCAGATCTAAAAGTTGAAGTTCTAAATTGGAGAAAGGCCAATTTTGATGGTATTTGTCAAAAACCTTTGAAAGCTGATTGGAGGCAGATGTTCGCAGGTAAAGGGATCGCTGGAAAATGCAAAGCCTTCAGAAATGAGATAACAAGAATCCAGAGAAAGTATATTCCAGTCAGGGTGAAAGGAAAGGTATAGGGTAGGTATAGGGAATGCTGGATGACTAACGAAATTGAGGGTTTGGTTAAGAAAAAGAAGGAAGCATATGTCAGGTATAGACAGGATAGAACGAGTGAATCCTTAGAGTATAAAGGAAGTAGGAGTATACTTAAGACGGAAATCAGGAGGGCAAAAAGAGGACATGAGATAGCTTTGGCAAATAGAATTAAGGAGAATCCAAAGAGTTTTTATAAATACATTAAGGACAAAAAGGTAACTAGGGAGAGAACAGGGCCCCTCCAAGATCAGCAAGGCAGCCTTTGTGTGGAGCTTCAGAAAATGGTGGAGACACTAAATGAGTATTTTGCATCAGTATTTACTGTGGAAAAGGATATGGAAGATATAGAATGTAGGGAAATAGATGTGACATCTTGCAAAATGTCCCTATTACAGAGGAGGAATGTTGGATGTCTTGAAACACATAAAAGTGAATAAATCCCCAGGACCTGATCAGGTGTACCATAAAACTCTGGGAAGCTAGACAAGTGATTGCTGGGCCTCTTGCTGAGATATTTGTATCATTGATAGTCACAGGTGAGGTGCCGGAAGACTGGAGATTTGGTTAACGTGGTGCCACTGTTTAAGAAGGGTGGTAAGGACAAGCCAGGGAATTATAGACCAGTGAGCCTGACGTCGGTGGTGGGCAAGTTGTTAGAGGGAATCCTGAGGGACAGGATGTACATGTATTTGGAAAGGCAAGGACTGATAGTCAACATGGCTTTGTGCGTGGGAAATCATGTCTCACAAACATGATTTTTTTTTGAAGTAACAAAGAGGATTGATGAGGGCAGAGCAGTAGATGTGATCAATACAGACTTCAGTAAGGTGTTCGATATGGTTCCCCATGGAAGACTGATTAGCAAGGTTAGATCACTCAGAATACATGGAGAACTAGCCATTTGGATACATGTGGTTGTGGAGGGTTGTTTTTCAGACTGGAGGCCTGTGACCAGTGGAGTGCCACAAGGATTTATGCTGGGTCCTCTACTTGTCATTTACATAAATGCTTTGGATGCGAGCGTAAGAGGTACAGTTAGTAAGTTTGCAGATGACACCAACATTTGAGGTGTAGTGGACAGTGAAGCGGGTTACCTCCGATTACAACAGGATCTGGACCAGGTGGGCCAATGGGCTGAGAAGTGGCAGATGGAGTTTAATTCAGATAAATGCGAGATGCTGCATTTTGGGAAAGCAAATCTTAGCATGACTTAATGGTCAGGTCCTAGGCAGTGTTGCTGAACAAAGAGACCTTGGAGTGCAGATTCATAGCTCCTTGAAAGTGGAGTCGCAGGTAGATAGGATAGTGAAGAAGGTGTTTGGTATGCTTTCCTTTATTGGTCAGAGTATTGAGTACTGGAGTTGGGAGGTCATGTTGCAGCTGTACAGGACATTAGTTAGGCCACTGTTGGAATATTGCGTGCAATTCTGGTCTCCTTCCTATCAGAAAGATGTTGTGAAACTTGAAAGGATTCAGAAAAGATTTACAAGGATGTTGCCAGGGTTGGAGGATTTGAGCTATAGGGAGAGGTTGAACAGGCTGGGGCTGTTTTCCCTGGAGCGTCGGAGGCTGAGGGGTGACCTTATAGAGGTTTACAAAATTGAGGGGTATGGATAGGGTAAATAGACAAAGTCTTTTCCCTGGGCTCAGGGAGTCCAGAACTAGAGGGCATAGGTTTCGGGTGAAAGGGGAAAGATATAAAAGAGACCGACGGGGCAATGTTTTCACGCAGAGGGTGGTACGTGTATGGAATGAGCTGCCAGAGGACGTGGTGGAGGCTGATACAATTGCAACATTTCAGATGCATTTGGATGGGGAATTGAATAGGAAGGGCTTGGAGGGATATGGATCGGGTCCTGACAGGTGGGTTGGGATATCTGGTTGGCATGGACGGGTTAGAACATAGAACATAGAAAAATACAGCGCAGTACAGGCCCTTTGGCCCTCGATGTTGCGCCGATCCAAGTCCACCTAACCTACACTCGCCCACTATCCTCCATATGCCTATCCAATGCCCGTTTAAATGCCCATAAAGAGGGAGAGGCCACCACTGCTACTGGCAGGGCATTCCATGAACTCACGACTCGCTGACTTGGGTTGGACCAAAGGGTTTTGTTTCCATGCTGTACATTTCTATACTCTGAATCTTATTCTTGACTATGGACTCCAGGATCTTACAGACCACTAAGGTTTGGCTAATCGGTCTACAATTATCTGCCTTTGGCCTATCAGCGAATGGTACATGAATTACATGTCTTTATGTCTGTTGACAGGATGGGGTGGAGTAGTCAAATAGCATTCTGAGACTCTCTGTTTAGGCTAGCAGATGGAAATCATGTGGGTAACCTCACAGACCATTATTTTGCCCTTATATATTTCCATTATAAAAATGGGTACAGCATTTTTACACAGCATTCCAATTACCTCTATATTTGTGTCCATAGAAGAAGAAAAACAAGTAGCTGGTATGTTTTTGTTCATAATTTTAAATAATTAATATATTGAGAAATGGCAGGGCAAAGTCTGTAGTGCACATCCTATTCCATGAGACTCCAGGACATTTCTTGCATTTCAGATCATTGTATGTGCAGGAAGTATCAAACTGCAGTGGCTTGATTTTTGGGATTGAGCTTTCGCTATAATGACACCAGTTGCAAGGTTGAGAGCTTTGTTGATGCCACAATTATTGATGTGGACATCCTACAATTTAAGCATTTAGGTGTAGAGAGAAACTGAATGAATTCCCAACAGGGAATGCAGGAGTGCCCTGTCTGCAGTCCACAGATAGTTTTGTTCTGGGAGTTAAAGTTAAATTGATGTAAAATCACTCTAGAACATAAAACATATAACTTTATAACACAGTACAGGCCCTTTGGCCCTCGATGTTGCATCAATCTGAAGTCAATCTATCCTACACCTATTTCATTTTCATTCATATGTTTATCCAATGGCCATTTAAATGCCATTAAAGTTGGCAAGTCATCAACTGTTGCAGGCAGGGAATTCCATGCCCCTACTACTGAGTAAAGAAACCACCTCTGACATCTGTCCTATATCTATCACCCCTCGATTTAAAGCTACGTCCCCTCATGCTAGCCATCACTGTCTGAGGAAAAAAGCGCTCACTATTCACTCTATCTAACGCTCTGATTATCTTTTATATATCTCAATTAAGTCACCTCTCAACCTTCTCCCTCACGAAAACAGCCTCCAGTCCCTCAACATTTCCTCATAAGACCTTCCCTCCATACCAAGCAATATGCTAATAAATTGCCTCTGAATCCTTTGCAAAACTTCCATATCCTTCCAATAATGGAGACATCGAATTTCCTGCTCTTCGGATGCTGCCTGACCTGCTATGCTCTCCCTATTACCACCCCACCTACCTTTCCCTCAGCCGCACTTCTTTCCTTAACCCCCCTTTATGTCTGAGCTCCCTTCCTCCTCCCCAGTCCTGATGAAGGACACAAAATGAAAACATTCCTCCTCCGATGCTGTCTGAACTGCTGTGCTCTTCCAGCTCAGTGTTTTATCGACTCTGACTTCCAGCGTCTACAGCCATTACTATCTCCAGGGCTTAATCTTAGTTTTGAATTTACAGTAAATTGCCTCTGAATCCTTTACAAAGCTTCCACATTCTTCCAACAATGCGTTGATCAGAAATGTATGCAATACTTCAAGTGCAGCCACACCAGACTACAACATGACCTCGTGGCTCCGAAACTCAATCCCTCTCCTAATAAAAGCTAACACAGCATATAACTTAACAAACCCTATCAACCTGGGTGGCAACTTTCAGGGATCCATGTACAAGAACACAGAGCAGAACACTCTATTCATCAACACTGCCAACAATCTTACCATTAGCCCAGTACTCTGCATTCCTGTTGCTCCTTCCAAAATGAATCCCCTCTCACTTTTCTGCATTAAACTCCATTTGCCACCTCGCAGCCCAGCTCTGCAGCTTACTTATGTTCCCCGGTAACCTGCAACATCCTTCGGAACTATGCACAATTCCACCGGTGTCATTGGCAAATTTACTAACCCATCCTTCTATACACTCATCCAGGTTGTTTATAAAAATGACAAAAAGCAGTGAAGTAAGACTCTCAGGTCTATAATTACCAAGATTGTCCTACACCGCTTCTTGAACAAGGGAACAACACTTGCTATCCTCCAATCTTCTGACATTATTTCTGTAGACAATGATGACATAAAGATCAAAGCCAAAGGCTTGGCAATCTCCTCCCTGGTTTCCTAGAAAACCCTAGGATAGATCCAATCTGGCTCAGGGGACTTGCCTATTTTCACACTTTCCAGAATTGCTAACACCACCTCCTTGTGAACTTCAATCCTGTGTATAAACCCTGAAAAATTATAAAATCCATTTCCTTCTTAACAAAGGAATTTTAAGTTGGAGATATTGAGCTAAATATCTGATAATATCTTGAAGCAAAGTATGTCAGAATTAAGTTAAGTAGAACTTGGAATTTCTCTGTTTTATTGCCTGGATGTTTGCTGAGAGAGGTGCAGCTTAGATCTGATCTGTGCAATTTGCAGCTCTGAGAGATTAGCCAAAGTAAATGATAGAACATGAGCAGAAAAAAAATTAACTTCATTTTCACTGTATGGAGTGCAAGTAGGGCTTCTAACATGATGTATTGTATCCATTGCTCCCGATGTGGTTTCCGCTCCATTGAAGGATCAAGCGCAAACTCTGGGACCAATTCACAGAGCATCTGCACTCTATACGTTCCAATAAACACTACCTCTGGTCGCCAGCTATTCCAACTCCGTCTCCCACTCCCTTGATGACATGTCGATTCTGGGCCACCTCTAATGTCAAAATGAGGCCACCTCTAAACTGGAGGAACAGCTTTTATATTCTGCCTCGGGAGTTTGCAGACCAATGGCCTCAACATAGAGTTCACCAGCTTCAAAATCTCCCCACCCGAACCTCATCCCATTCCAGCCCTCCCTCTCCTCACCTCTTTGACCTGACCTAATCTGTTCCACTTCCTGCTCCACCCTTCCCACTGACCAAATCACAATAACCCCCTGCCTGTGTCTACCTATCATCAGGGCAGAAGTGAGGACTGGAGATCTGAGTCAAGATTACAGTGGTGCTGGAAAAGCAATGTCAGACAGCATCTGAGGAGCAGGAAAATCAACGTTTCGGGCAGGAGCCCTTCATCAGGAATCCTGATGAAGGGCTCCTGCCCAAAACATCGATTTACCTGCTCTTCGGATGCTACCTGACCTGCTATGCTTTGCCAGCACTACTGTAATCTTGACTCTACCTATTATCACCCCACCTATCTTTCCTCCAGCCGCACTCCCCCACTTATTTCTGAGCTCCCTTCCTCCTCCCCAGGCCTGATGAAGGACACAAAATGAAAACATTCCTGCTCTGATGCTGTCTGACCTGCTGTGCTCTTCCAGCTGACTGTTTTATCGACTCCGACTTCCAGCATCTACAGTCCTTACTATCTCAAGGGCTTAACCTTTGTTTTGATTTCATAGGGGAAAAGAAGCTGAAAGATTTTAAGATGGGGGACTGGAACAAGAGCAGTATCACTGACTCTTGTGGTAGAAGAAGGTACTTGGCAAATTAGCTTGGAAGCATTGAGGAGGTAACTAGGAAGGAAAGGAGGCATCCACAAAGTAGTAAATGGAATCCCTACTTCTGAGAATAGCTGAAAGTTTTGAGTTGAATTGATTTCCAGAGCATTATTGCATACCTTTGGATGATCAGAAAACCAAATATGTCTCTGATACCATGAAGTGCAATAAAATCCTTGGGAAGAAGAAAGCAAAAATGGGTGAATAATGTATGTAGTTATAAACTACATTGTTAATAGCTTGTTTTGTTTTAAATTCATTTGTTTTGTTTATGAAAGTGAAATCATGTGGCATCATTCTACTTTATAAAATGGTGGAAGGTCAGGATGTTGACAGTTTGACAATTCAAAATTGATAGAAAAGCAATCGTTGAAGGCATAACATGTGCAAAGTGTACAGTAGTCAGAATCAAGTGGGCCAAATGTTTACATGGTGCACCATCCCTGATGGTCGTACAGGAAATGGATGTCCCTTTACGTGCTCACATTTTGTTTTATATCTTTTTGATTACAATGAAAATTTGAATTGCTGGTGGTGTTCATGATTAGATTACTTACAGTGCGGAAACAAGCCCTTTGGATTAACAAGTCCACACCGACTCTCTGAAGAGTAATCCACCCAGATGCATTTCCCTCTAATTACTGCTACGGGCAATTTAGAATGGCCAATTCACCTGACCTGCACATCTTTGGACTGTGGGAGGAAACCGGAGCACCTGGAGGAAACCCACGCAGACACGGGGAGAATGTGCAAATTCCACACAGACAGTCGCCCAAGGCTGGAATCGAACCTGAGTCCCTGGCGCTGTGAGACAGTGGTGCTAACCACTGAGCCACCATGTTGCCCATGATGAAGGGAATAGTTTTCACTGGTATTACAATAAGTACTAGAGTTCAAGTTGAGCCAAGTAAATAAACTTTAACCTGGTGTTGTGATTTTTTTTATATACATAGTCCAACAGGTTTATTTGGAAGCAATAGCTTTTGGAGTGCTGCTACTTCATCAGGTGGTTGTCCGATGACCTGATGAAGGAGCAGCACTCTGAAAGCTAGTGCATCCACATAAACCTGTTGGACTATAACCTGGTGTTGTGATTTTTAACTTTGTACACTGCAATCCAACACCGGCATCTCCAAATCAAAAGTAAATAAAAGCATACTGAGGGGGGAATTTCTATGTTCAATGTCCACAATACTAATGGTACCAGCCAATGGTTCTACCTGGGGCTAGAATTCACAAAAGCCATACAATGAGGGAAGAATCCAGTGACATGACAGGGAGTGTCGGATTAAATTGCATTTATTTCAATGCAAGAGGGCTGATGAGTAAGGCCAATGAACTCAGGGCATGGATAGGTACATGGGAATGGGATATTCTAGCCATTACAGAAGCATGGCTTAGGGAGGGACAGGACTGGCAGCTTAATGTGCCAGGGTATATGTGCTTTAGGTGGGGCAGAGGTGAAAGAAGGAGAGGAGGGGAATTTACATTTTTGATTGAGGCGAATATCACAGCATAAATCAGATGAAATAACTGAAGGATCATTCAATAAGAAGGGGTTGTACTCTTGGCCCCCAAGTAGCTAATGGGAATTAGAGGAACAAATATGCAGTGAGACTGGGGAAACTTACAGGAGCAAAAGGGTTGTCATAGGGGATTTTAATTTTCTTCACATAGACTGGGACTGCCAGAGCTTTAATGGCTTAGATGGGGTGGAAATTGTTAAGTGCATTCAGGAAAGCTTATTCAAACAGTATATAGAGTGTCCTACTCAGGAAAGGGCAAACCTCGACTTACTCTTGGGAAATAGGACAGAGCAGGTGACGGAAGTGATAGTGGGTGACTTTTGGACCAGTGACCATACTTCTAGGAATTTTAAAATTGTTTTCAAGAGTGCAAAAATGGTCTACAGATTCAAGTTCTAAATGGGGGCAAGGTGAATTTTGATGAAATTAGGAGCTTGCAGGGTTTGATTGGAATACTTTGTTTAGAGACAAAGGGACCTCTGAAAAGCGGGTGGCCTTTAAAAGTGTGATAACTAGAATTCCAGGTGAGGGTGAACGGTGAAGGGCAAGGTTGGCAGGAATAGGGAACCCTGGATGACAACAGATATTGAGACTTGGACTAGAAAAAAAGGCACGGTTCCAGTATAGGTGGCTGGGATCAAAGGAATCCCTGGAGGTATACAGGGAATACATGAGCTTACTGAAAAAGGAAATCAGGAGGGCAAAAAGCAGGCATGAGATAGCTTTGGCTGAGAAGATTAGGATGAATCCAAAGAGATTCTTTAAGTATATTAAAGGAAAAAGAATAGCTAGAGAGAATAGGACCCCTCAACGACCAAAGTGGACATATAATTGTGGAACCACAGGAGGTGGATAAGGTTCTCAATGAAAATTTCTCCTCTGTGTTTACCATGGAGAAAGAAATGAAGACATGGGAACTTGAAGTTAGTGGTGATATCTTAGGGATATCATAGTAGAGGAGATGTTGGATGTAGTAGAATACATGAAGTCAGATAAATCTCCTGGTCTTGACCAGATATATCCAGGAATACTGCAAGAGGCTGATATGTTTGCATCATCATTAACCACAGGTGAGGTCCTGGAAGACTGGAGGGTAGTGCATGTTGTACCATTATTCAAGAAGGGCTGCAAAGAAAAGCCTGGTAACTGTAGACCAGCAAGTTTAACATCTGTGGTAGGTAAACTACTTGAGAAGATTCTGAGAGATGATATAAATGCATTTGGAAAAACAGGGTTTGATTAGGAGTAGCCATTCATGGCTTTGTGTGTAGGAAATCATGCTCACAAATTTGTTAAGGTTGTTTAATGAAGCGACCAGAAATGTTAACAAAGGTAGGATGGTAGGCATAGTCTATATGGATTTCAGTAAGGCCTTTGATAAGGTTCTACATGGTAGGCTGCTCTAGAAGGTTAAATTGCATGGAATCCAGGGTGAGCTAGCAACTTGGATACAAAATTGGCTTGATGGTAGGAAGCAGAGGGTAACAATGGAAGGATGCTTGGTGGACTAGAGGCCTGTGACTAGCGGTGTGTCAGGGGTCAGTGCTGAGCCCATTACTGTTTGTTATATCAATGATTTGGATGAGAATATCCAAGACATGATTAGTAAGTTTGTAAATGACACTAAACTAGGCAGTATCATGGACAATGAGGAAGGTTATCAGAAATTGCAGCAGAACCTTGACCAGGTAGGGAAGTAGGCCAAGAAATGGTAATTGGAGTTTAATATAAACAAGTGTGACGTCTTGCATTTTGGAAAGTCAAATCAAGGTAGGAGTTTCATAGTGAATGGTAGAGCCTTAAGGAGTGTAGTGAAACAGAGGGATCTTTTGAGTTCAGGTGCACAGTTTTCTAAAGTGGACTCTGGGGTAGACAGAGTGGTGAACAAGGCATTTTGGCATGTTTGCATTCATTGGTCAGTGCATTGTGTAAAGGGGTTAGGACATCATATTGCATCTGTACAGGACATTGTTGAGACATTCAATTCTGGCCTCTATGCTATAGGAAAGATGCTGTTAAACTTGAATAGGTACAAAAAAAGATTTAAAATATGTTATTGAGACTGGAGAGTTTGTGCTATTAGGAGAGGCTGAATAGGTTAGGACATTTCTTCCCTGAAGTGTAGGATGCTGAGGAGTGACCTTTTTAGAGATTTATAAAATCATTGGGGGCATGGATAGGATGAATAGCCAAGATCTCCCCCCCCCCCACCTCCACCAGGGTAGGGGAGTCCAAATCTAGAGGACACAGGTTTAAGGTGTGGAGAAAGATTTTTAAAGCGACTTTCCTCGCAGATGTTGGTGCATGTATGGAATGAGCTGTCAGAGTAAGTGCTGGAGGCTGATACAGTTCCAACATCTAAAAGACAACTGGATGGGTATATGAATAGGAAAGTTTTAGAGGGATATGGGGCAAATGGGACTACACTAGTTTAAGATATTTTAGTCAACATGTGCTGCATGACTCTAATACCTGTGACTAATCCTTGCTTTCCAGGCATATCTCAGAAGGGATTTTTTTGCTGTCTTCTGTGAAGAGTTGTCATTTCCTTTTAATCCGTTATCAATTCTTCATTTCAGATTATAAGGGGCCTACGTTTGTCTTCATCCATGTTCTTTCCCTTTTTACACACTTATAGAAGTTCTGACAGTCAGCTTTTATGTTCTTTGTAAGTTTACTCTTGTGCTCTATTATTCTACCCTTAACTGACAACTTTATGCTTCTTTGTTGAACTCTAAATTGTTCCCAAATCACTGCCGTACTGATGCTTCTAGAAACTTTAAATGGCTCCTCTTTAGGACGGCATGGTGGCTCAGTAGTTAGCACTGCTGCCTCACAGCACCTGGGTCCCAGGTTCGATTCTAGCCTTGGGTGACTGTCTGTGTGGAGTTTGCACATTCTCCCTGTGTCTGTGTGGGTTTCCTCCCCGTGCTTTGGTTTCCTCCCACAGTCCAAAGATGTGTGGATCAGGTAAATTTGCCATTCTAAATTGCCCATAGTGTTAGGCACATTAGTCAGAGGGAAATGGGATTGGACGGGTTGCTCTTCGGAGGGTCAGTGTGGACTTGTTAGGCTGAAGGACCTGTTTCCACACTGTTGGGAATTTTATATTACAGTGTATTTTGTTTGCAATTGTTGGGCCAGTTTTTAAGTTGTAGTCCTTCACTGAAAAGGAATGTATAATTATTACAATGCATACAATCACTTCATTAATATTAAATACTTACCTATCCAGTGTTACATCATGTAATGAAGTTACCCAGTTAATTGCAGCCAACCCATCCCTCATAACTTCAGCGTTCCCTTTGTTTGAATTTGGGACTCTCATTTCAGATTGGACATATTCACTTTTTAACTCAATAATAAATTCCATCATGTTATAGTTACTTTTTTGTCCTAAATAACGCCTAACAACAAGATTATTAATTACCGCCTTCTGAAAACCAAATCTAGGATCGTGTGTTCCCTACAAACACAGAATGTTGGAGGAATTCAGCAGTCTGGCAGCATCGGTGGTGAGAGAAATAGATACCATTTGAATCTCGTATGAAACTATTTCAGAACTGAAAGATTTCTTCTAACAACTGGTTAATTCTGTTTCTGTATCCACTGATACTTCCAGACCTGTTGGATTTCTCCAGCATTCTGTTTCAGATTTTGTTTCAGATTTCCAACATCCACAGTATTTATTACTAGCCGTTCCTTAGTTGGTTCTCATCATGTTGGTCCAAAAAATCATCTTTGTGTGTGTCCCTGTAGATATCTCTAATTGCAATCATAGTCTTTCAAATAATTTATATAATAGTTCATTTGTCCACCTTTATTGCGAGTGTCCATGCGTTTAGATTTAATACCTTGTAGATTTGCACTTTTTTTTAAAACAGTAACCCTGTTTACTGTTAGTCCCTGTTTAGTTTTTCATTTTTGCTTTTTATTTTTCTATCATTCATTTGCATCTTTGTTTCCCTCACTTTAGACTCCAGCTCAGATTCATAACCTGTGGCACTCTGGTTTAAGACCCTGTGACAGCTGGGACTCTAATCCTCTGAGTGTGCTATGGCACCCCCCTTCCCTCCCTGAAGTTACTGCACTCCTGGAGGAGTTCCAAGTCATTTGTTATCCTCTTGCCTAGCCCCTGCTGCACTCAGCACATGGGTAGAGAAATGAAATGCCCATCAGAGTATGTCAACCTGACTTTCTGTGGTAGTCACTACACGTGAATGAAGCCCTGCATTCAAATGCCTTGGACATGGCAGAATTCGTGGCATGCATGGTATCCTCCACACCCCATGTAAAGTTGCGTGTTATCCCTGCAATCTGTGCCATACTTACTAATGCATTTAATACAACTCCAGAAGGCTTTTTGTGGTGATGACCAAAGGGTTGCCATCATCATAGCACCGAGCAAGGGTCTTGCTCCTAACACTCATCCGTTCATCTTGGGTCTCCATGTCACATCATCCCTCAGTTGCTTGGATTTGACTGTACTGTGCTCACCACACTGTGTTCCCAAACCTATATTGAATCATCCATTAATGGAAAGTAACTGTGCTGGTGGAGATGGCCAATGAAGCAGGTGATGGTGTAATCTCAAGAGCAATGTGGAGTCTTTGAACAGCTTTTCCTGTGGCCTGATCTTGCCTGGTGAGGACTAGAGATAATAAAGAATGTTGTTAAGAATCATTACAGTTAATCAAATCCATCCTGTATGCTCAATTGGTACCAGCAAAAGAGTGCCTCTACCTCCCTAGTAGATGCTGGTATTGGCCTGGGGTGTATAAAGTTAAAAGTCACACAACACCAGATTATAATCCAACAGGTTTAATTGTCATCAACCACCTGATGAAGGAGCGTCGCTCTGAAAGCTAGTGTGCTTCCAATTAAACCTGTTGGACTATAACTGGTGTTGTGTGATTTTTAACTTTGTCTACCTCCCTACTTCTGGATATTCCAGTCACCTTGCCTGTTATTGGAGAAATCAGAATCTGATCAATGATCTCCTTTACATCACCTTGATTCCTCCTTATCTATCTCTTCTCCTGGCCATTGTGTCTTGTTTGTCCTGCATGATAAAGTATAGACTTAGTGACATATGAAGTGACACCAAACCTCACTGAATGCATGCATCCTTATTTCTCAGATAGGCCTGTCAGGCCCACTTCGCATTCAGATGCACACAAGGTACAATTCCACAAACTGCTTCAATTACCAAGTCATCCTTTTATTCCGCATTGCTGTTCATCCATACATATGAATTCATGATGACCACAGGAGAGATTTCTGCTGAAGATGCAACACTGGCACTTATCTTGGTAGACTGGGCCAGGTTGTTACCTGCACTGCATGTAAACTCTGCACATTACCACACAGTTGTTCACTTCCATCCAGACTACTTATCATATTTGGTCAGATGACCATCTGATGTTGTTAACAGGAAGAGTTACCTGGCTTTGCCTAAAGGCCTGGAGGAGAACCTGCAGGAGGCATTGCTGAGCTGTGAGGCTGATTTTCTGCAAACTTTGGACATCAGCTCTGATCTGGTGTTTGAATTAATTTTCTTCAAGCACGTTTCAGCACTGTGATGTTCCAGCATTACCACACAGTCTCCCTGTTTGAACAGAGGCTCTTTAGATATGGCAGTAACATCACTGAACTAATAATAGAGGCCCAAGCTAATGAAGTGTGGAGATGGGTTCAGAACTTTTTACAGGAAATTAAAGTGCAATAATAAATATCATGTTATCTCAATGATGTTAACTATAACAATCGATTGTTGTAAAATTCTACCTGGTTCACTATTATCCTTTTGAGGAGGGAGATTGGCTATCTTTGCTTCATCTGACCTACATGTGACACAAGGCCCACAGCAATGTAGTTGATTCTTGACCATCTTCTAAATTGGCTGAGGAATCATTGCATAAGGGCGATTAGGAATAAATAACAAATAATGGCTTTGCCAGTGATGTTTATATCTTGGGTGATATAAAGGCAGATGTATGCATTCATAGAACATAAAACATTACAGCGCAGTACAGGCCCCTTGGCCTTCAATGTTGCGCTGACCTGTGAAATCAATCTAAAGCCAATCTAACCTATGCTATTCCATTTTCTTCCATATGACTATCCAAAGACCATTTAAATGACCTTAAAGTTGGTGAGTCTTTTACTGTTGCAGGCAGTGTGTTCCACGCCCCTACTACTGAGTAAAGAAACTAGGTCTGATATCTGAGCTGAAAATGTGTTGCTGGAAAAGCGCAGCAGGTCAGGCAGCATCCAAGGAACAGGAGAATCGACGTTTCGGGCATAAGCCCTTCTTCAGGAATCGCAGCAGGTCAGGCAGTATCCAGCAACACATTTTCAGCTCTGATCTCCAGCATCTGCAGTCCTCACTTTCTCCTATGTTTGATATCTGTCCTATATCTATCATCCCTCAATTTAAAGCTATGCCCCCTATTGCTAGCCATCACCATCTGAGGAAAAAGGCTCTCACTATCCACCCATCTAACCCTCTGATTAACTTGTATGTCTCAATTAAGTCACCTCTCAACCTCCTTCTCTCCAACAAAAACAGCCTCAAGTCCTTCAGCCTTTCCTCATAAGACCTTCCCTTCATACCAGGCAACATAGTGGTAAATCTCCTCTGCACCCTTTCCAATGCTTCCACATCCTTCATATAATGCCGCAACCAGAACTATACTCAATACTCCAAGTGTATTTGCACCAGAATTCTGTACAGGTCCAACATGACCTCATGGCTCTGAAACTCAATCTGTCTACCAATGAAAGCTAACACACTGTATGCCTCCCTAACAACCCTATCAACCTGGGTGGCAACTTTCAGGGATCTATACACATGGACACAGCCATCTCTCTGCTCGTCCACATTACCAAGAATCTTACAATTAGCCCAGTACACTGTATTCCTGTTAGTCCTTCCAAAGTGAATCACCTCTCACTTTTCTATGTTAAACTCCATTTGCCACTGCTCAGCCCAGCTCTGCAACTTATCTTTGTCCCTCTGTAACCTACAACATCCTTCCAGCCTGTCCACAACTCCACTGACTTTAGTGTCATGCATAAATTGACTAATCCATCCTTCTATTCCATCATCCAGGTCATTTTGTAAAAATGACAAACAATAGTGGCCCCAAAGCAGATCTGTGGTACACCACTGAATTCCAGGATGAACACTTTCCATCAACCACCCCCCTCTGTCATCTTACAGCTAGCTAATTTCTGATCTGAACCGCTATATTGCCCTCAATTCCATGCTTTCTGCAATAGCTTATCATGGGGAATCTTATCAAACGCTTTACTGTAATTTATATACCACATCAACTGCTTTACCCTCATCCACCTGTTTGGTCACCTTCTCAAAGAACTCAATAAGGTTTGTAAGGCACAACCTACCCTTCACACATTCCATGCAAAATACCGATACTTGCAATTTTAAATGTCAGAAATAGTGAGACAAGTAAATATAGAAGTGGCATGTGGTTGCTTTTATGATGATGGGACTATCACGATTTTGACACAATCTTAGTCACAATGTGAAATAAACTCCAATTGTGATTTTATTTATTTTGCAATTGCTACTTAAGACTTCTAGAAGATTTCCTATTTGGAATTGATTACTTTGTTTTGTTCAAGGTATGACGATTATGATTATGGTGAAGTCAATCAGTTATTAGAGCGAAGCCTGAAGGTTTATATTAAGACAGTGACCTGCTACCCTGAAAAAAACACAAAATGCATGTATGATAGCTTTTGGCACCAATTCAAACATTCTGAAAAGGTGAGTGCATCTAACTTGAGAAATTATTTCTTGTTGAGCTCGATGGGTCTGTTGGAAATCGAACATACTTTTTAGCAAAAATGCAAAACAAATCTTACATTCCTCTTTTTATATAAATGAACGATAAATGTTGAACATTCTTTCCCTACCATTCTATTTTGTGGGCATTAACTCATCAAGTTATCGTTTTGTAGCACCAAGAGTCCATTTTTTTTTCAGTAACCATTATTTAGTCTTTGAGCCTTGGTTGTAAGTATAATATCCACTGATTGTGACAGTAGTATGGGCAATAATGAAAATCACCTGCTATCATGGGTGAATGGTTAACCTATAAGTTGTACTCTTCATCAGCCTTTCAGTGCGGACTTCACTTTATTGGTTCTATAACAAATGGTTTTGTTCGAGCTATAGCTGTAATGAGTGATAAGTAAAATTTGCACTGCATTCCATTCTCTTCTATCTACAATGCAACAGCTCTGTTCAGATGAATTTCCTGAAGCACTACACTGTTGCTCTGACAGACTGAAACTAACAGTCTGGAGATCAACCTCCATAGAATTTTTTTTCAGGATTGAAATCCATCGATATTCAGGTGTCACACTTTAGAAAGTAGCATCTTCTAATTGTATGTTTCTCTTTTTCACCTCCACTACGACCTCATGCTAATAAAATAGTATTATGAAGAAAAGTCCTACTGGAATCAAAACATTAACTCTGTTTCTCTTTCCCCAGATGCTGTCAGATCTAAGTTTCTTGAGCATTCTGAGTGTTTGTTTCAGGTTTCCAGAATTCACAGTATTTTGATTTTCAGCATGAGGCCTGAATAGTGACAAATATGTCATTTCTAGTTTCTCGTGGTCCTTGTAATTATGCCTAACTAGTCAATGTACCCTATAATGCTTGCTATCTTATAATTCAATGCACTTTGTAAGATATGCCTCATCTTGTTAAGGCTCAATGGTGTTTGTATTTTCACTGCTAATTAGATAGGATCAGCTAAGAGACGAGAATTGCTGAAGTGTGTCACCATTCCCCCACCTCAAAAATTATATTTTGATTTAAATTTGTAAGTTTCTTTTGGTTTATGATTTTTTTTGTAGTACCCTCAAGGGGCTGCTAATCTTTTTTTGTTGTTCACTTAATTTGATTCATTTTCAATATTCGAAAGGAGGATTGTCAGCAGCTCTGTACCCCAACTTTGAGCTACCAGTGGATGGTGGAAGTGAGGATTGCAGATGCTGGAGAGTCAGAGTTGAAAAGTGTGACACTGGAAAAGCAGGTCAGGCAGCATCCGAGGAGAAGGAAAGTTGATGTTTCAGGATCATTCCTGATGAAGGGCTTATGCCTGAAATGTCAACTATCATGCTCCTTGGATGTTGTCTGATCTGCTACACTTTTCCATTGCCACAGTTTTCGACTATACCAGTGGCTGCTGCCAAAACATAAAACACCCAGCACCTTTTTCTTGGACAACAATCCGCTATCAAAGTTCTCTGCTTCACAATTCCTGCCATAAGCCTCTCCAACTCTGGTTATTTTAAGGCACACTTTGTAGAGCCTTTGTTTTTGATTTAAGTTTTCATTTACCTGCATGAATAACACCCAAATGATGTTTATCTTCTTGTCTGATAACACTCTTGTGTACCATCCTGGATTGTTTTCCTATGTTGGATGCACAATATAAATACAATTTTGCTGTGGCTGTGAATTACACCTAGACTTTAATTGTCATTTCGCTCCTTAGTCTCTCGGATTGCATTTCATCTTAATCTACCACAAATTCTTAAGTATATTATTTTACAAAATATTCTCCGGAACCTTGAGATTAGTCAGTTATTATCTATTGAGCCAGAAATGATTCTAAGATAGTACTGTTCCTCAGAAGATTCATCAGATATTTATGCATTGCATGTCATGTAGACAGTACGTAACTTCCAGAATGGTCTGTTTTAGGCAAGCATCTTGTTTTTCAAACATGCTAAAAGGGGTAAGGTATTTGCTACCCTGGTCTCACCACTTGTTATCTTCCCAGCTTCCATGCTATCTTCTCTCCGAAGCCTATGCTTTGTTCCCATCCTTGGCTAAACTCTGTTGCTTTATCTTTCTTGGCACAGAATGGGGACATCCTCAGATTCTATTTCCAAATAAAGCCTCCAGGGTAATGCTAGTTCAGCCACATTACTTTTTCACAGAAACTCTGCTGAACCAGCATATGAATGTGTTTATTTGTTATTATGGACCAGACCAAACCCCTTCAAACTATATGAAGAGGATAGCCTAGACCCAAATTATTTCTTATTTTAAAGGCAAGTGCCAGGAATTGTGGTCCAGATGCATTTTAATTAGTCAAACTACAAAATTTGAAGCAAAACACACTTTATTCATACACTATAGTTAAAATACAAACAGAAGAAAGAAGAAATTGGAATAGCCTAACTTTTTGGTGAAAACGGCTCAGTGGTTAGCACGGCTGCCTCACAGTGCCAGTGGCCCAGGTTTGATTCCAGCCTTGGGCGACTGTCTGCATGGAGTTTGCACATCCTCCCCATGTCTGCATGGGTTTCCTCCCACAGTCCAAAGATGTGCAAGTTAGGTGAATAGGCCATGCTAAATTGCCCGTAGTGTTAGGTGCATTAGTCAGGGGTGAACGTAGGGGCATGGATTTGGATGGGTTGCTCTTCAGAGGGTCAGTGTGGACTTGTTGGGCCGAAGGGCCTGTTTCCACACTGTAGGGAATCTAATCTAAACATTAACTGTTCTAATATAGTGATCCTCCATAAACACACTTTTGGCAAAGGCCAACTGAGTAAGTAATACAGATTGTCTCATACAATTCTAGCAACAGGAAGAGAACTCCCAGTTTTTATCTGCAACAGAGGAAAAACAACTTCCACATCCAGCTTCAAGATCTCAGCAACTGCTACTAAAAATCTAAAACTAAAAATCTCGGTTCTGCGGAAGCTTAGCCCCACCTATTCAGGCTGCTTCTATTGTTCCAACTTATTATATTAAAAAAAGCTTCACATTTCACCTCTGTCTTAAAACCGCTCTTCACAAAACGAGGACAAAATACATCTCTGAAAGCCATAATATCGTCACAGTGGCTTGGCATTTTTTTATTTTAACCTGACTACTTTCTTGAATAAGAATAAATGAAAACAGATCTTAAATAATTTGATTGTTACTTCTGAAGTTAATTAAAACACACTACCTCATTCTAATACAGCTAGAAATTCATGTGGATTTACAAATTAACTCCTGTCATACCCAAATTGCTCACTAATTGTTTGGAGAACTTGCTCCTAATTTTTTTTTAATGTGCCAAAACATCAATACAGATATGCTTTAAACTAGTTGAGAATATGTTAGGAACTTTGACATCAAAAAATCCTCAGTAACTCCAGGAATTTGAGACAAAAGGTAAGGCTTTTTGAAAAAAATTAACATTTATACTAGAATCTCTAACATTAAGAGAAACCACTGTGAAATGCTGAAATTCTCCAGAACTAATTAGTGTACCATTTTATTTTGTTAACGATTTACAATGTATAAATTATTTCTACATTTGGAAGTGCGATTTATTTTTAAAACAATAACTTTACCAGGTGCTTTCTCCTTGTATTTTTCCATCAGATATTTTTCCAGTTTTAAACTGATGAAACAATTTGAGGCTCCTCATAATTTGTGCTTCCACTGCTGCATGTTTTCTGATTACTCTGTTCAAAGATGTTATTATACACTTTGGAGCAGATGGGACTTGAACCTGACCCACTCTGCCACAAGAGCTCCGTACAATTGTTTGATCCTGACTATTAGAGCAGCTGTGTATTTGATGTGGTGGTTCATCTGCTCTAATCCAATTAAATGTTAACGTTACAACCATTAGAGCAAGATTCAATGGATTACCAAATGTGCTAGTTGTCTCCAAGTACACATAAAATAATTCGTTAGTTGTGAAGTGCAGCCATATTGTGGCTTGGACCCTCAACCTTCCAATTTGAGCAGGTGTACCAACTAAAAGAGGGCTGTCTCTAGACCAGAAAGTTAATGTACAAATGAAAAGTTCCACCTGCCCCAGTGGCTTGTAATAACATCCATGAATAGATTGATTTAACATGTGTTCATGGAATGTGGTGCAGTGGTAGTGCCCCTACCTCTGAGCCATTGTACCTGGGTTCATGTCATAAATGTATATCGTAACCTGTCTGAATAACACTATTAAGATGTACATGATCAACTGAACCAAGCTGACACTTGTACTATTGTGATTGATGAAGTATGATGATTTCTAGTTCAACATCATCTTCAGCATTTTATCCCATGATCACTGTTCAGTATTTAGTACTGAACTGGTGCATCTTGAATGTGCATAATCTCCAAAGACAGTGTTCTGTTATGACTTAGATTTATGACAACAATATCCTATATTTTGAGATTTGAAATTTACTTTATAACACAACCTGGAGGTTTCTCTATATATCACATGCACCGTACAGCATCCTTGGAAGACAAGAGGCGGTGCAGTCTGCCTCCTAACCAACACCATCTGGTGCAGGGTCATAGGGGCCCTGGTGAGTTACTGCTCCCTGGACCTAGAATATCTAACAGTGAAATGCCATTTGAGTTTACCTCTGCTATCCTGACAGCAGTCTACATGGCTCCTAATGTGGAAATGCTCTTGATGAGATGGTGTACTCGAGATAGGTAAGGCTTTGTAGCATTCTATCACAAACAGAGACTTCAATCGAGCCAACCTCGAGGGTGCTACCAAAATATCATCAACCTATCTCCACTCTCACCAGGGGGCTGAACATCATTTGGGGAATGGGTCTCTGTGGGTTGCGCTTTGGCGGGTCGGTGTGGACTTGTTGGGCTGAAGGGCTGTTTCGACACTGTAAGTAATCTAATATAGTCTAATCATTTAACCATTGCTACACAACGATCAAAGATGCCTACCACTCCATACCCCGTCCACATTTTGGAAATTCAGATCGCACGATTTTGTTCTTCCTCACAGCTTACAAGCAGAAGTTGAAATGTGAGGACCCATTATAGAAAGTAATACAGTGCTGGTCTGAGGCTTCTGCAGAACTGCTTGAATTGGTGGACTGATCCATATTCCAGAATATAACTTCCAACCGAGGTGAGTATGTCCACTGTCACGGACTTCATTAGCAAGCATGTAGAGGACTGTATGCCAAAGAACTCGACCTGTATGTTCCACGCTGGAAACTGGTTGAACCAGGAAATCTATTGACAACTGAAGACCAGGTATGCAGTGTTCAAGTCAGATGACCATAACCTTTACAGGAAATTCAGATACGACCTTCATAAGGCCATTAGAGATGCCAAGAGACAAAGGATTTTATCTGTAATTGTACTATCTTTACTTTGAGAAAATTTCTGTTCCTTTGGAACCTAGTATATTTCATTTATAATTTCCATCTATTAAACATCAGTTGAGTACAAATATCACTTAAGCACCTTTACCATGGAGCTCAGCTGAAGAATAAGATGAGCAGCAGCAGTATGGATTACGTTTGAGACCCAAACTAACCATTTGCTGTCTGTGGCGAGGCCTACATGATATATGGACTACAAAGTGAAGCAGAACAGAATAGTGGACAAAAATAAATCCCGCCCCTGCCCATTCCCCTCATGCACTCAATACATTCTATTCTTGGTTTGAATAGAAGGTCAGTGAAACCATCTCATCTCCCCTGACAGCCTCAGATGCACCTGTTCTCTCAGTCACTTGCAGACATCAGATTGACCTTCTTGAGATTGAACCTATGGAAAGTAACTGAAATGCATTCAGATTCTGTGTGGACCAGCTGCATTTGCTGACATCTTTAACATCTTTGCTACAACCAGAGGTCGCCAAGCTACTTCAAGAAAACCACCATCATTCAGTACCAAAGAAAGCACATGCAACATGCCTCAGTGACCACCATCCAGTGGCTCTGACCTCCATAATTATGAACTACTTCAAGAGGTTAGTCATGGCTCATACCAACTCCCACCTCCCAGTGTGCCTTGATCCCTTACAACTTGCTTACTGCTGGAACAGGTCCATGGCAGATGCTATTTTCCTTGCCCTCATTCCCTCATTCTCTGGAATGTCTGGATATTAAGGATACCTATGTCAGGCTTCTAATTATTGAATACAGCTCTGCCTTCAACACTATAATCCCAAACAAACTAATTTCTAAATTCAAAGACCTAAGTCTCTGCTCCATCCTTTGCAACTTGATCCTTGACTTCCTGAGCTGGATATTAAGCAATTACAAGACTGAATATAGTAAAGAGTACATGGTGGTGTGGTGTAAAGATAACAACCTCTACCTCAACGTCAGCAAAACTGAAGAGCTGGTTGATTTCAGGAAGCAATGAGGATGGCCTGCCCCTATCTACATCAATGAACCTGAGGTGAAAAGGGTCAAGTTCCTAGGAGTAACTATCAACAATCTGTCCTGGACCACACATGTTGATGGGAAGGTCAGGAGGCTAAGGAAATTTGACATCATTATAAAGTTGAAGGCATGTACTGTACCTTTTGAGAGTGAAAGCTGTTTTACATAGAACTTGCAGGCAACTGTCGTGCGACTGACTAGCTATCTGTATGTATTAGAAAATTCAAAATATATAACTAGATACCTTCGTTGTTTTGACCACCATTCAAATCTAACCAATCAATTTAAAATATGCCTCAGATACTAAAACCCAATCAAGTTTGGTTGTCAAAAACAATAAATTCAATGAGGCAATCCAATGTTTTGGGGGTATAAAGAAGCAGGCATTTTGAGGTTAGCCAAAGAGAGAGCGAGAGACTGCCATTCAAAACACACTTCAAAAGGTACATTTTTCATATGAAGCAAAAGACCAATGATGCCCAGGGTCCCATCTACAACCAGAGGAAGGAATCACCGAAGATGATTGCTGCTGTCTGATTTTGAAAATTAAACTGATGTAATTTTAATAGGGGTGTGTATTGGAACAGTATATTTGAGAGAGTTTGAGGTAGAAAAAGAAAGAAGGCTTATAGTTATAAATGTAATTGTTTAATGTGCAATTTTAGATTTAACGAATAAATTGATATTTTTCGTTAAATAGTGGAATTTGGGAGTTCTGTCACTCATACTTCAACAGATTACGAGGTGAGATGAGCTTTTCTGGGTGTTTGATTTAATTAGCAGAGGGGTTCACTGCTGGGTATCACCATATTTTATAGATGCACCATAGTAAGAATTCTATCTAGATGCTTCACAGCTTGGCACAGCCCCTGGTCTGCCCAGGACCATAAGAAACTGCAGATAATTGTGAACATAGCCCAGACCATCACACAGGCCAACCTGTTTTTCATTGACTCCATCTACACTTCTCGCTGCCTCAGAAAGGTAGCCATCATCATCAAAGACACCTCCCATCCAGTTATAATCTCTTTCAACCCTTTCCGTCAGGTAGAAGATTCAAAAACTTAAATGCATGTATGAACAGGTCCAAGGACAGCTTCCTCCCTGTTGTTATTAGACTTCTGAACGGACTTCCTTAAATTTCAAATCATGCTTTTGTGTACCTTCTTTGCAGCCAAACTTTGTATTTCTCGCCTGTTCTAGCACCCTGTGATCTTTGTATGGTATGATTCGCCTTTACTGCACACAAAATACAAGAAGGACGGGTTGCACCTAAATTAGAAGGGGACTAATATACTGGCAGGGAAATTTGCTAGAGTTGCTCAGGAGAATTTAAACTGTTCCAGCTCGGCGAACAGAACCACAACAACGAGCACCCGAGCTACAAATCTTCGCACAAACTTTGAAGAATTTAAACTAGTAAGGTGGGGCGTGGGACCCAGGGAGATAGTGAGGAAAGAGATCAATCTGAAACTCGTACAGTTGAGAACAGAGGTGAGTCAAACAGTCAGGGCAAGCGGGGATAAGGTAGGACTAATAAATTAAACTGCATTTATTTCAATGCAAGGGGCCTAACAAGGGAAGGCAGATGAACTCAGGGCATGGTTAGGAACATGGGACTGTGATATCATAGCAATTACAGAAGCATGTCTCAGGGATGGGCAGGACTGGCAGCTTAATGTTTCAGGATACAAATGCTACAGGAAGGATAGAAAGGGAGGCAAGAGAGGAGGGGGAGTGGCATTTTTGATAAGGGATAGCATTACAGCTGTGCTGAGGGAGGATATTCCCGGAAATACATCCAGGGAAGTTATTTGGGTGGAACTGAGAAATACAAAAGGGATGATACCTTTATTGGGATTGTATTATAGACCCCCTAATAGTCAGAGGGAAATTGAGAAACAAACTTGTAAAGAGATCTCAGCTATCTGTAAGAATAATAGGGTGGTTATGGTAGAGGATTTTAACTTTCCAAAAATAGACTGGCACTGCCATAGTGTTAAGGGTTTAGATGGAGAGGAATTTGTTAAGTGTGTACAAGACAATTTTCTGATTCAGTATATGGATGTACCTACTAGAGAAGGTGCAAAACATGACCTACTCTTGGCAAATAAGGCAGGGCAGGTGACTGAGCTGTCAGTGGGGGAGCACTTTGGGGTCAGCGACCATAATTCTATTAGATTTAAAATAATGATGGAAAAGGATAAACCAGATCTAAAAGTTGAAGTTCTAAATTGGAAAGAGTTCAGAGGAAACTTACAAGGATGTTGCCTGGTTATGGAGGGAAGGTCTTACGAGGAAAGGCTGAGGGACTTGAGGCTGTATTTGTTGGAGAGAAGGAGGTTGAAAGGTGACTTAATTGAGACATAAGATAATCAAAAGGTTCAATAGGGTGGACAGTGAGACCCTTTTTCCTCTTATGTTAATGGCTAGCACAAGGGGCATAGCTTTAAATTGAAGGGTGATAAACAGGTGTCAGAGGTAGTTTCTTTACTCTGAGTAATAGGGACGTAGTATGCCCTGCTTGCAACAGTAGTAGACTCACCAACTTTAAGGGCATTTAAAAGGTCATTAGATAGACATTATGATGAAAATGGAATAGTGTAGGTCAGATGGGCTTTGAATTGGTTTCACAGGTCAGCCTAACATTGAGGGCCAAAGGGCCTGTACTGCCCTGTAATGGTCTATGTTCTATATGACAATTAAAAAATCAAATCGAATCAAAATTTGCTTAATCCAAATATCGGTTTTAAAAATAAATTGTTCAGAAATGGTGTAATATATAATTGAATGCAGGTTATACTTTAGTTTTTAAACTTGATCTTGATTTTAAACTTGATCTTGTTAATTTCAAGTTAAAAGCTGTAAATGGTTTCCTTTCATTGAATTTATTAATATTAATTTGTACTTAATTAGCTGCCTAGTTTATCATAACGCACAGATATTCAAGATACCTTTTTCACTAGTAAATTTGTGTTGAAGATTTGACTTGTGCTGACAAAACAATTTACCTTTTAATATTTTTCCTTTTTTACTTCTGCCTTTCCAAATACATCTTTTAAATGAAAAGCAACGACTGATTAGGGATAATTAATGTGGCATTGCGAATGGGAAACAGTGTTTCACTAAATTGATTGAGTTTTTTGAAGAAGTGAGAAAGAAGATTGAAGGCAGAACAATGGACGTTGTCTCTATGCACTTCAGTAAGGCGTTCGACAAGGCTCTGCATGATAGACTGGTTAGCAAGGTTAGATCACATGGAAAACAGGGAGAACTAGCCATTTGGATACAAGATTAAGTCCTACCTTCAAGCCAGAACGTGGTGGTAAAGGATTGTTTTTCAGCCTGCAAGCCTGTCACCAACAGTGTGCCACAATGGATCAGTGCTGGGTCTACTGATTTTTGTCATCTATATAAATAGTTTGAATGTAAATATGGTTTGTAACTTTGCAGATGACACCAAAATAGGTGATGTAGTGGACAGCAAAGAAGGTTGCCTCCAAATACAATGGGTCTTGATCAGGTGAGTAAGTGGGCTGAGGCGTGACAGATGGAATTTAATTTAGATAAATGAGGTGCTGTGTTTTGGTAGAGTAAATCAGGGCAAGACTTGTACACTTAACTGTAAGGTCCTGGGCAGCGTTGTTGCACAAAGAAGCTTTGGATGCCGGTTCATAGTTCCTTGAAAGTGGAGTTGCAGGTAGACAGGGTAGCAAAACTGAGATTTGGTATGCTTGCCTTTATTGGTCAGTGCATTAAGTGTAGGAGTTGAGGTCATGTTGCAGCTGTATATAACATTGGTTTGGCCAGGATTGGACAGGTTGAACTGTAAGGAGAGGCTGAATAGGCTGGAGCTATTTCCCCTGTAGCATCAGAGGAGTTTTATAGAACTCATAACATTATAAGGGGCATGGATAGGGGTGAATAGTCAAGATATTTTTGCCAGGGTGGGGAGTCCAAAACTAGAGAGCATATGTTTAAGGTGAGAGGGAAAAGATTTAAAAGGGATCTGAGGGGCATCCTCTTCACACAATAGGATGGTGCATGCATGTAATGAGCTGCCAGAAGAAGTGTTGAAGGCTGGTACAATTACAAAATTTAAAAGATGGGGATATGAAACAGAAAGGTATAGATCAATGTGGGCCAAATTTTGGCAAATGGGACTGGATTGATTTAGATTATTTGGTTGGCATGGATGAGTTGGACCAAAGGGTATGTTTCCATGCTGTAAATGTGTGATTCTGAATCCTCATTTTGGAAGAGTGAATGGATTTTTAAATTTGGATATGCCAGTAAACTTTCACTTTGGAGAAAGTGAGGACTGCAGATGATGGAGACCAGAGTCGAAAAGTGTGAGCATCAAAGCACAGCAGACCAGGCAGTTTAGGAGCAGGAGAATCGAAGTTTCAGGCAGAATCCCTTCATATTTTTGAAAGAAATGTTTTACATTGCGTCTTCCCAATGGAACATAATTAAGATTAAAATGCAGCACAGAAGGTAACATTCAGCTATGTTTGTGCCAGCTGAATAAACTAGTCAGCCATTTTAATCCCACTTTCCAACTTTACTTGGTCAGTAACCTTGCAGCTTAATGTTTCTGGTTCAGATCCAGATTCCTTTCAAGTGTTGATGGTTTCCACCTTAACCACCAAACTGGACAACAAGTTCCATGTGCTTACCATTGTCTGGGTGCAAGTGTTTCTCCTCATGGTCCCTGCAGTCACCTTAAATCTGTGTCTCTGGCAATTGTCCTCTCCAATAGGGGAGACACTCTATCCAAGCTCCACTTTATTTAGTACATCTCAAGTAAGTGGCCCCTCAGCCTCTACTATTCTAAGGAAAACAACCCTAACCTATCCAATCTTTGCTAATGCAGTGACTTTCAAGTATTGACAACATTTTTAAAAATCTATCAAAACTTCTTATTCCTAAGAGAATCCAGTCAAAGTCTATTCTCCTTTTCTTTCAGATCCATGTTAATTTGCTATTGATGAAAGCACATATGCAAGCAGAACTTCTGTATGCCCTGCGTGCTATAACTCAGTACATGACTTGAAATTCAGGGAAGATATTTTCTCCAGGAATTTTGCTTGCTGACTAATGAAGATGTGAAAGAATGCTGATTCTGAATTGTATCAGGATTGTGATGATGAACATGTTCTAGAAGCTTGTCCTGAATTTTTGCTATTATGTGCAGTTAATACTGTAGAATGATGAAAATGTTCCTAGGATTAACATTGAAAACTAATGTCACAACTAATAACTCACTGATTCACATAACCTAGTTAATATATTTGCCTGTGCTATTCTATTTGCAATCAGTTGTAATGTGAAGTGGTTTGTGAAATATGGGGTGAAAGACAACCTTAATGATTTGAAAAATGTGAATTGAATCATAAAATTTCTAGATATATTGTTGCTTTTAAAACTAGCATGGGCAGTTTACCTTTCTATGAGTTGTTTCCACATTTGCATTACAGTTGAATTGTATTTGCACATGTACCTTCATAAACTAAGCTCACATCATTTACTGCATCCGCTGCACCCGATGTGGCCTCCTCTATATTGGGGAGACAGGCCGCCTACTTGCGGAACGTTTCAGAGAACACCTCTGGGACACCCGCACCAACCAACCAACCCAACCACCCCGTGGGTGAACATTTTAACTCCCCCTCCCACTCCACCAAGGACATGCTTGGCTTCCTCCATCGTCAGACCATGGCAACATGACGCCTGGAGAAAGATCGCCTCATCTTCTGCCTACGAACCCTCCAACCACAAGGGATGAATGCAGATTTCTCCAGCTTCCTCATTTCCTCTCCCCCCACCTTATCTCAGTCCCAAGCCTCGGACTCAGCACTGGCCTATCACCCTCACCTTAACCTCCTTCCACCGAGTGCATTCCCAAGCCCCTCCCCCAAGTCCCTCCTCTCTACCTTTTCTCTTAGCCTGCTTGGCACACCCTCCTCATTCCTGAAGAAGGGCTTATGCCCGAAACGTCAATTCTCCTGCTCCTTGTATGCTGCCTGACCTGCTGCACCTTTTCAGCAACACATTTTACAGCTCTGATCTCCAGTATCTGCAGTCCTCACTTTCTCCGAGAAATCACATAACACCAAGTTTTAGTCCAACAGATTTATTTAGAAACCAGCTTTCAGAGTGCTGCTCCTTCATCAGGTGGTTGTGGAGAATAAGATTGTAAGACACAGAATTTATAGCAAATGTTTACAGTGTGATGTAGCTGAAATTATATATTGAAAAAGACCTGGATTGTTTAAGTCTCTTATCTTTTATGATGACCATGTTGGTTTCAGTTCTTTCATATGTAAATTGCAAAACGTTGTTTTTTAGAAAGTTACATTCTCAAGTGAACTTTAACAACTGGTTTCATGTCGGCCCAGATATTATACTGAAGGTGTTAGCTTCCCTGTGTGGGTATGTCTGTACCATAATGGTCAGATGATTCTGGACTGTGTTATGTGTGTGTGTGTGGTGAGGGAGGTGGGGGGGAGGAAGAGGATGGTTACGATTGTCTGTGAGAGGGTGTATGTGTGAATGTGTAAAGGGGTTTAAGTCTGAAAGAGGGTGTGTGAGTGAGAGGGCGTCTGTGTGTGTGTGTCTGTCTGTATATAGTGCAATGGGGTACCTGTCATGTGATATGAACCCAAGGTCCCAGTTGAGGCCATCCCCATGGTTACCAAACTTGGCTATATCAGCCTATGCTCAGCCACTTTTCACTGTTGCCTATCCCGAAGTCAGCCTTGGAGGACGGTCACCAGAAGCTCCAAGGTTCACTGTCCCAGACCGCTGAAGTGTTCTCCAACTGGGAAAGAGCACTCCTATCTGTTGATTGTTGTGTGATGTCCATTCATCCATTGCCATGGCCTCTGTTTGGTCTTGCCAATGTACCATGCCTCAGGGTATCCTTGCCTGCAGTGTATGAGATAGACAAATAATTTTGGCTGAGTCGCATGAGTACCTGCCACGTACATGGTGGGAGGTGTCCCCATGCATAATGGTGGTATCCATGTCAACATTCTGTGACACATCTTGCAGCGTCTACTGTGACAAGGTTGTATGGTATTGTCCGGAAAGCCGGACAGTTTGCAATGAACAATGATCTGTTTGAGGTTTGGTGGCTGTTTAAAGGTGAGAAGTGGAGGTGTCGGGAAGGCCTTGGCAAGATGCTCTTCCTCATTGATAATGTGTTGCAGGCTGCGAAGAACATGGCGTAGTGTTTTGGCTCCTGGGAAGTACTGGCCATCAAAGGGTACCCTGTTGGTTGCAGCTTGTGTCTGTCTCTTGAGGAGGCAAAGATGCCCCCTCAATCATCAATCAACAGACAGGAGTGTTCCCTCCCAGTTGGAGAACACTTCAGCGGTCCGAGACACACTATCTCGGACCTTTGGGTGACCGTCCTCCAAGGTGGTCTTCAGGACAGGCAAAAACGAAAAGGGTTGAGCAGAGGCTGATAGCCAAGCTCGGTGCCCATGGGGATGGCCTCACCCGGGACCTTGGTTTCCTGTCACACTACAGGTGACTCCATTGCACTATACACACAAGCAGACAGATGGGGATACAAGACAGATACACATACACACTCTCCTACAGACACACCCACTATCGCAGACTGTCTCTCATACACTCACGTAAACACTTCCACACGCATTCTCACAGACTTAAACCCCTTTACACTCACACACCTTCTCACAGACACTCATAACCCCTCCACTCACACATGGACGCACACACATATATAAAAGTTTGTGGGGTGAATTTATACTTGCAGAATTACTTTGCTCAAAAACTGCATGAATTCATGTGAAATTCCGTACATCTGTTTTTAGATTAGAATCAGTCTGACCATTGTGGCATAGACAGACCCACACAAGGAAGCTCACACCTTCAATACGTTAACTAGGCCGATATGACACTAATTGTTAAAGTTCACTTGCGAATGTAACTTTTTAAAAATTTTGCGATTTACATACGAAAGAACTGAAAGCAACGCGGTCATTCCGAAAGATGAGACTTAACAAACATTCCAGATCTTTTTCAATGTATAATTTCAGTTACATTACACTGTAAGCGTTTGCTATAAATTCTGTGTCTTACGATCTTATTCTCCACAACCAGCTGATGAAGGAGCAGCACGCCGAAAGCTAATGTTTCCAAATAAACCTGTTGAACCAAAACCTGATGTTGTGATTTTTAAAATTTAAAATGTGTTTGTGTGTGTGTGAGAGAGAGATCAATAACCTGATTTGAGTTTTGTTTTACTTGTTTATCATCCTCCGTCGTATTCAATTTGTTACAAGTATTTCTTTTGACGAGAATTGTAATTTCCAGAATGAAATTTGAACAAAGAAATGATCCACTTTAATGTCAATGACAGGATTATCTCAACCAAATCAAAAGCTTGTTAATTTTGATAAGATTACTAAGTTATTTGATTGGCAGTAGGTAATGAATTGTTGAAGTTGGGTTATAGTAACTTTAGATATTTATTTGTATCGTACGATAATCAAGACACCTTGCTGTAAACTGTTTGCTAAAGTTCACTGTCCTTTATTTGCTACTATTATATTACATTGTTAATGGTTTCCTTGAGGAAATATTCCCTAAGAATTTGTATTGCTTAAGTCAATACTAAGAGTTGGAGTTCATACCTAGTTTTAGTACATTTACTTTAACATTGCTTGAATTTTATACGTTTGAGTGCTTAACGCTTTGAGCCAGGAGAATGATTTCAGACGTTGACAGTACCAACATTTGAGATTTGAAGAATTGGCTGTGCTTGAAAATACTTGTCTACAATAGCTTAGTTCAGAATATTAATTGGGGAAAAATACTTTAAGATTCAAGTGCTGTACACTTTAAAACATGAAATAATAAATACTAAATGTTGAAGTTATAGTCTGAGAAACTGGTACCATGCTGAAGACTACTTTAATCTGCCACAATCTTTTCTTCAAATACAATCAAAAAGAAAAAGAGATCTCTTGAGACTAGATCATTTGTTGAGAGAAGTTGGGTTCCAGTGGCTCCATTTTAGGAGCAATAGTGTCAATCTCACCAATTCATAATTTGTATTTGGCTGGAGAAGCTGAGATACCATAACCTTCAAAATGTACATTCTGCTGTTTGTCACAAAACTTTAAAAAAAATTGCCAGAAGATGGTGCAGCAAAATTTCAGAAATGAAAATTTTGCATCTCCTCAAGTTTAAGACCAACAATGACTATTTAAGAAATTTTTTTGGTGGAGGGTGTGAGGAAGGGCGAAGTTGGAATTTTTCAAAGGCAAGTTCAGATGCCTCAGAATTTTTACTTTCTTGTTCTGCAAAACTTGTTAAAACAAACATTCATCAGATGGTTGATCTAATTTAGTGCCTAATATCTTTTCATAGCCTAAATGAGGTTTGATGATAATATTAAAGCTTGTTTGGACCACTGGAACTAATGATGAAATTAGGTATGAAGGTGAGTAAAGATGAGTATTAATACCGACAGTTTCCCTATTTTGGGTGGTGTTTGAAAATATACAGGAGTTCCTTTTGTGAGGTGTCAAATTGTTGATTGGTCAACAATTTAGATCCTTTTACCCTCCCTTTCAATCAACAACCCCAACCTCAATGTACACCACCATCCAATATCTGATCTTAATTGATTTCAGGATTGCCTGAACTTGGAAAAACATAAGCAAGGTTTTGCCTCTCCTGAGACATGATGCAGCAGGTGATAGGCAGGGCAAATAATTGGGTAGGGTATTACTGAGCTGCCCAATCGTTCCTGTCACCTCAGCTATCAAGTTCTGGGTGGGAAGGTCATCTTGATATGCCACCAATTAAGGTCCCTATTTGGTCAATTAACAACAACTTAAGGAACTTAAATCTCCATTGGCTTAATTACCTGCCTGGTAAAAACAATGACTGCAGATGCTGGAAACCAGATTCTGGATTAGTGGTGCTGGAAGAGCACAGCAGTTCAGACAGCATCCAAGGAGTTCGAAATCGACATTTCCGGCAAAAGCCCTTCATCAGGAATTACCTGCCTCCCTGGCAGGCGATATAAGTAACTGATTTCCCAACAGAAATTCCAAGACATCCTGCTGTTAGGTTTGGGAGGGTTTGCCTTGCCTCAGTCAACACCTCGGCAACTGCTTGCAAACCGCCAAAAGAAAATCCTTGTAATCTGACTGGTGCAGCTCTTCATTGTCTGGCATAGGCTCCAGTGATGCTCTCCACACTGGAAAATCTCAGCAGGTCTGGCAGCATCTGTAAGGAGAGAAAAGAGCTGATGTTTCAAGTCTAACTGACCCAAAGGGTCAGTTAGACTTGAAACATCAGCTCTTTTCTCTCCTTACAGATGCTGCCAGACCTGCTGAGATTTTCTAGCATTTTCTCTTTTGGTTTCAGATTCCAGCATCCACAGTAATTCGCTTTTATGCTTTCCACACTGTTGGCATCTGGCCAGCTACTTCTAGCAAAGCAACATTCAGTAGTGAAGTTTCCTTATTAGCACATTTGGGTGTCCATTTACACACTTGGATACAGAGAGCACTAATATTAGTCACAATCTCCATGTGGTGTATAATTTAAAAGGTGACACCAGCAATGTTATTCAAATTGCTGTTCCCATGTACTGTATTGTGAAGAGAATTCCATCCAAATGTTCACTGGGCTGTAAACATTCAAAACAACAACTAATGTGGATTGATGAGGGCAGAGCGGTAGACGTGATCCATCTGGACTTCAGTAAGGAGTTTGACAAGGTTCCCCATTGGAGACTGGTTAGCAAGGTTAGACCTCATGGAATAGAGGGAGAACTAGCCATTTGGATACAAAACTGGCTTAAAGGTGGTGATGGAGGGTTGTTTTTCAGATTGGTGGCTTGTGACCAGTGGAGTGCCACATGGATTGGTGCTGGGTCCACTACTTTTCGTCATTTATATAAATGATTTGGATGTGAGCTTAAGAGGTGTGGATAGTAAGTTTACAGATGACACCAAAATTGGAGGTGTAGTGGATAGCGAAGAAGGTTACCTCTGATTAAAATAGGATCTTGATCTGAGCCAATGGGCTGAGGAGTGACAGATAGCGTTTCATTTAGATAAATGCGAGGTGCTGCATTTTGGGAAAGCAAATCTTAGCATGACTTATGCACTTAATGGTAAGGTCCTAGGGAGTATTGCTGAACAAAGAGACCTTGAAGTGCAGGTTCATAGCTCCTTGAAAGTGGAGTTGCAGGTAGATAGGATAGTGAAGAAGGTATTTGGTATGCTTCCCTTTATTGGTCAGAGTATTGAGTACAGGAGTTGGGAAGTCATGCTGCAGCTGTACGGGACATTGGTTAGGCCACTGTTGGGATATTGCATGCAGTTCTGGTCTCCTTCCTATCAGAAACATGTTGTGAAACTTGAAAGGGTTCAGAAAAGATTTACAAGGACATTGCCAGGGTTGGAGGATTTGAGGTATAGGGAGAGGTTGAATAGACTAAGGCTGTTTTCCCTGGATGTTGGAGGCTGAGGGGTGACCTTATTGAGGTTTATAAAATTATGACTGGCATAAGTAGGATAAATAGACAAGTTCCTTTCCCTGATGGGCGGGAGTCCAGAACTAGAGGGCATAGGTTTTGGGTGAGAGGGGAAAGGTATAAAAGAGACGTGGGGGCAACTTTTTCACACAGAGGATGGTGCGTGTGTGGAATGGGCTGCCAAAGGAAGTAGTGGAGGCTAATACAATTACAACATTTAAAAGGTATCTGGATGGGTATATGAATAAGAAGGGCTTGGAGGGATATGGGCTGTGTGCTGGCAGGTGGGACTAGATGGGATTGGGATATCTGATCAACGTGGACAAGTTGGACCAAAGGGTCTGTTTTCCTGCTGTACATCTCTATGACTCTATGAATGTGACTAACACACCTTTTGTGTACCTGTTATGATCCAAAATGCAACTTAAAAGGAATAGATATAATCTAGAATGTCTGTTTAATGATTAATACTTAATGATAAATTAAAAACTCAAGGATTTAACAAACAAGATGGTGGCAAAGTAGCAGAGCTGTTCAGACTTCTGGATCTGGGGCATGCCTGCTCCCATCTGCTTTTTTTGTCTTTTTTTCTGTTTTATTTTCCTTTAAAGCCTTCTGCGATGAGGTCATCAGCATCAGCACAGGGGTGAGAATGGGCTGTTCACTGAATTGGCAGCTGTCTTCCAGCATTTGGAGGTGGTGTCAGGATGTTCATGACTCCTCCCATCTATTGGCAAAGCTCTTCCTGAAAATCAGCAGCATTGGGATGGACAGAATATTTGTGACTCCTCTTAGCGCTCAGGGCACCAGCAGCAGCAAATCTCTTGCCTGCAATTGCAGGCTGCAGCTCAGCTTGGATGCCTGCATTGGAGGATGAGCATTTATTGGGATGGGACTTAAGATCTGGATGTTTTTCTTTCCTTTGGCTTTGTTGTTTTTTTAATTCTGGTTTTTGTAACCAAGATGGCGCCGAAGAATGACGACTTTGTGCACTTTTCACTGTACTCATACTTGAGCACACATGACAATAAAATCTAATTCTAACTGGAGTGATTTGGCATTCATAGTGGATGTTTTGATATGCTGACTTCTCATAAGATTATTAAAAATACTAGTTACTTTTGTGCCAAAATTATCAAATATGTCGAAATTGCGTAACACGATACAAGCATTGCTAAAATGAACACATTGCCAGTTTTCAACTGTAAATATTGGTTTTCCAAGAAACAGGAGTCTTCTGTAATTTGGATAACTGTTTGTAAAGGCAGCATTTACAAAATGGGTTTATCCTATTAAAATTCAACTTGATAGTTTAAGCATCTGTATCAAATGTTCTTAACTAAACCTTAATTTACTTTACACATATCAGAAAAGGGCCATGTGGTTTCCAAAAACACAAATGTTAAAAATCAACGCAGTTTGCTTAACTAATTTTAATTAAAAATCACAACACCAGATTATAGTCCAACAGGTTTATTTGGAAGCACTAGCTTTCAGAGCACCACTCATTCAGGTGGTTCTCCACAATGACCTAATGAAGGAGCAGCGCTCCAAAAACTAGTATTTCCAAATAAACCTATTGGACTGTAATCTGGTGTTGTGATTTTTAACTTTATCCAACCCAGTCCAACACCGGCACCTCCCAGTCATGTTTTTAATTAGTCATGGTTTTGATCTGTTCCAACAAATTTCCTCGCCATATTAACACTACTATTATCATTTGGGATTTATGGTTGCTTAAAGACATCCATCAAATTTATTTAAGAACTCATTTCAGTCATAAATGCAGCACTAGTATTGCATTAAACTCTCTGGGATTAATAGAGTATTTGTAATGCCTGTTCCAGTTCACCGCCTAGATAGGTGCAATGGCTGACAATTAATTAAACATTATCCAAAGGGCTGCAAGTTCCCAACCTGTCTGGACCGCACAGTTAGGATTCACCTTTATAGCAATTTTGTGATGCATTGTCTCCACACATACTGTAAAATGGCACTTGGCAAATTTCTAGGAATGTAAACTTATACCAGTCCTTTGCAACAGTGATTATGCTATGTGGATGTATTGAGGTTCTGAAAGTATCTTTTAAAAATGCAATTATTTTTCTATTTCTTCAGCTATGTAGAATTCTGCACAGGCGATGACCTACATTAAGTATCCGGCCCAGAAACAGCAAGTTCTCCACTTAGAGATGGTGTAGTCAACATCACCAGTTTTCTTGTGTACTGGTTAAACAACTGGATTTAAATTAAACAATATGCATAAAACTTGAAATCTTCTCTCATGCCTTTAATTTTCTGCATGACTAAATATAATGAATGTGCATTTGAATTTTACTTCCAGAAACTATGCTCTGAGTCAAGTTTTGGAAGTAATGACTGAAGTAAAAAGATAATTTAAAAGAAACAAGCATTTTGTGGTGTGTGCTGTTTTCATCTTGTGTTTTTATGTGATCTAACAGTATTATAAATACCATTGGATGCTTTCTTGATAACATATATTCAATAAGTATTAGAAAAGCCATCACTTTATGTCTTTGTTTTATGCTGTCTTACTATATAATTAAATGAAAAAAACAAAAATGCTGTATTGCATGATACAAGTGGATCATTCTGTTTCGATCCATCCTCCTTGTTCTGTGTTGTGTTGCAAGTAGGCTGTGCTTATAAGCAATGTTGCCAATAGGTGGAGCAACAAATGTACATGTTCAGAAATGCAGGCTTGCTACAATTCTCCACTGAAGCTCAGTGCAATTGGAAGAACAGCACCACATTTTCTGCTTGGGAACTCTGCGTTCTTCTGGACTCAATGTTAAGTTCAACAATTTCAGGGCTTGTGGCATCATCTCCCATGGCCTTACCTCAAACCCACTCCCCCCCCCGCCCATTCCAGGCCTTATCATATGGTCGGAGGAGAAAGTGAGGTCTGCAGATGCTGGAGATCAGAGCTGAAAATGTGTTGCTGGAAAAGCGCAGCAGGTCAGGCAGCATCCAGGGAACAGGAGAATCGACGTTTCGGGCATAAGCCATTCGGAAGAAGGGCTTATGCCCGAAACGTCGATTCTCCTGTTCCCTGGATGCTGCCTGACCTACTGCGCTTTTCCAGCAACACATTTTCAGCTCTTATCATATGGTCTGCTACTATTCACCACCCATCGTTATCCACTAATAACTATTCACTCTCCCATTCCTTTGTCCAACTATTTTTTTTGGAATTTATCTCCATCACCATTCCTTATCTCCATCCCCACCCTACCTACTTCATAAAAAAAACAACTTTTTCCTAGCTACCATCAGTTCTACAGAAGAGTCACTGACCCCCAAATGTTAACTCTGATTTCTATCCACAGATGCTACCATACCTGCTGAGCCTTTCGAGCAATTTTTGTTTTTGTTGGAGAAATGCAGCATCACTGTGAGCTCACTTTAACAGCAGAAGTATTGCTGATTTATATTGCTGCAGATAACGCAGGAGCAAATAGGGAAGGAAAACGTGGACATTTAGTGAAAATAATCCCTCTCAGCTGCTAATGTAAAAAGTGGTCAGCATGGTGTCAGCTGCAATAAGGGTGTTTTGGATTTCATCGCATTCTTGTCAAAATTCTCATTTTTCTGAATTGTTTGTTTTTCTCATTTTCTACTGAAAATTTTAACGTTGCAATATCGCAAAGTTTCTTACCTGTGATATTTACATTTGTGTTTTATCCTTGCAAAATAAAAGACATTATGTGTGGATATTGAACAGATCGCATATTTCATTGCACTTCAGTGAGCAAGGCTGATAGTTTACCATGTTTACTTTCATGCCAGAGTGACCATAGAATGAGAGTGTGTTCTGAACAATATTTTCCACCTGAAGGATATTCTGCACCTTTTTTGGCTGAGACTAAAAATGTTTAATGGTGAAGAAGAAAATATTTTCATTTTTATAAAATTATAAAAGAAAACTTTACATTGCTCTTTTTAAGCATGAGTGGATGTTTTGGAAACAGTTTTGACTCTAAAGGGCAAAAGTTAACATTCTTAAGCATCTAGTGAAAAGAATCAGTTGAATGAAATAGGTAATGATAAAAGCAGAGTATTCTGGCTGTCAAAAATACTCCAGCAGCATGTATTGAAGAGAGTGATAGAGGAAGTGAATTGTCTACTTTGTTTTTAAATCTTAGGCTAGCCAGATTTAGATAAATGATCCTTTCATGGCTCTGTATTTTCAGTAACCCATCACTTCAAACTATTCCCAATTCTCCTTATTGTAGCAAAATTTGATTATCAAGAATTTCTATGCCCAAATCTTCGTCTCCAGATAATCAGAGAATAGACGTAGAACTGAATATATACAACAGGAGTCTGTGATAGTTCTGACCCAGGACCTACATCAGAATTGCCTGAGAAGTTTAAAGTTGTGATAGGAAATTCTCCTGCTTTTTAGGACATAGCAAACTCTCCAATTCTCCTAATCTTGAGTTGAAGATCTACACCACTTAACTAGATAGTGACCCAGAAAATGGACCTGTTCTAACATCTGAAACTTGTATCTCTTTTCACTCCAAAAGAGAGACTGAACCTTGCCACTTATTTCACTCACCCTGTCATCCATTCACTAGCCCTCATTCAAGATCTTTAAACTTGTCTGAATACAGCAGCTAGTGATGCTAAATAGGACTATGTCTTTTCTCATTGTGCATTCTTTTAACAACTGGGATTCAAAGATTCTTGAAGGTATTTGCAGACGAGTTGAGTCAGGAGGAGTTTTGCATGCAACAGCATTTGAGTAACATTGCTGCTACTACTCAAGTTATTCATGCCAATGTTTTTGTCCAGAATTAAATGCAACACCTACAAAACGTTAGTAATCTAAGGCACAGATGTCAGCTATTTGACCTTTGGATACGTGGAGCAACTTTTGTTTTTTACGGAGTGGTGCATGTGTGAAATGAACTGCCAGAGAAAGTGGTGGTTGCAAATAATAATTACAACATTTAAAATATTTGGATAAGTTCATGAATCGGAACGGTTTGGAAGAAAAAGGCCAAGCAAAGGCAGATGGGACTAGTTTAATTTGGGAACATGGTCGACATGGACTGTTTGGACTGAAGGGTCTGCTTCCATGCTGCATGACTCTATGAATCCTCCAAATCTCCGAGAAGCAATCAATCAATCTCTCATTCGCTGTAAACCATGCAAATTGAATTCCTTCAAGCACGTGTTGAATTTTCACATGAAATCGTTGATTTTATTTGCAGTACACAGAGAAGGTGGAAGTAAATTTCCAGGGCTTTTGCTATGGTGATTGCTTTCATTTCTGGAAGCAACGACTCTCAAATATTAGTATGCTAACACTTTGAGGGGTTTTTAAGTAAAAGTGGAGAATAAAAGGTGAGTTTATTTTTTGAACTAGTTTATGCAGAACTCTACCTTTTTTCATTTATGGAATTCCTAAACAACTCTAGTAATTTTACATGACAAATGATGTAAATCAGTACAAAAAGACAATTGAAAATATGTACAGAGTGTTAGTTAGTAGCAGAGAGCATGAAATAAGCTAGTATCTTCATAGATCTTTCTTTTGTTTAATTTGGAGTCAAATATTCCCTGAAATTACTTGTCACTTTGGTATTGGATAAGTAAGAATAACAGCTACTTGCTTAAATTCATTAAGTTAGAGGTTGAGACTTTGATGCATGTGTGGCATAATTATGGGATAAAGTTTGAATTGGCACCTTCAAACTGTTGAAATTGAGTTGATTATTATTGACCAACTGGCAATGCATTGAAGCCTATCATGTGAAGTAAGATGTCATACACTTTGGTAGAAAGAACACCGAAAGACAATACAAAATAGAGTCTACAATTCTAAAGGGGATGGAGTAGCTGAGGGACCTACATAATTGTGCCTACATCATTGAAGATAGCAAGACAGGTGGAAAGACTAATAAATAAAGCATAGTGTTTTCAGCTTTATTAATACAGTACTAGAACACTGAGGTCATGTTGAACATATACAAGACACTGTGTACAATTGAGAGTGCTACGTTTTAGGAAATATGAAAATATATTAAAGAGAGTACAGAAACAATTTATTAGAATGATTCCAGAAATGAGAAATTTAAGTTGTGAAGATAGGTTGAATAAGTTTGTACCGTTCTCCCTTGAGAAAAGAAGGCCAAGAGGAGATACAGAGGTTTTCAAAATCACAAGCACACTGGACAGAGTAGATAGGATGAAGGATTCTGCTTTTAGAAGAAGCAAGAACAAGAGAACATAGATTTAAAGTGATGTGAAAACTCCATATTCGTAGCAATGTACCACATCCTACAGTCCTTGCAGTCAACCCTGCCCCAGTCACACTCTCCCAGAGCTGCAAAGGAACTCTGCTGTTCTTCACCCTGAGAAGAATCCGCACATTCAACAAACACTTTTCTACAGCTTACATCGAGAAACATAAGTACACTTAACTTTCATGTATTTACCTCCAAACCCATGATTCCTCAATCATTCTAAAACTTTCTCCTGGTCTCTGGAACCGTACAGACACCATTAG
>NC_057715.1:48748580-48763729 GCF_004010195.1 Chiloscyllium plagiosum
CACGGCAAACAATGATGTTGCTCCCACCCCCCCCCCCCCCCATCACCCCACAAACATCAGCCACAGCCAACTATACCACCTCTGCGATTGCTGCCAGAACCACCACTGCCGAAACCACCGTGAACATTACCCATCACGTCACTTCTGTCCTGCTAGTTGCTGCCACCTCAGCCACTTCTGCCCCCACCGATATCACTCACCAGAACACCACTGACAAACACGCAGCCACTCCTGAAGACATCGCCAATGTCACATGGAACATCACTTCTGCCCACACGAATGCCACTGAATGCACCACATCCGCTCCCACTGACCCCCAGGGAATAATGACCCCATCACTTCCTTTGGTGACATCACCCACAATATCACGATCACATGCAGTCCAGAGACGGACTCCACCCCCACTCCCAACTCCAGCCCCTTACCAGGACCTAGCCCCCACCCCACTTTGTGTTTACTATCTTCCCAACCTCCTGCTAACTGAGGGTGAATGATCAGTCCTCCATAAAGGCCTCACCTTCATTCCACTGTGTTCCCAGATCAACAAATTCAACACACGTCGTGACATCAAATTTTTCTTCCACTACCTCCGCCTCTGTGCTTACTTTTTTCCATCAGGACTTCCACCCAACCTCCGAAGACCCCTTCTCCCGGCTCCAACATACTCCATCTACTTGAACTCGCCGTGCTAGTCTGTTACCCACCCTTCATCTCGAAATGCTGTCGTGGCATTGCCTGCCTCAACCTCTCACCCTTACAAGACACAGCCCTCCACTCCCTCCGCTCCAACTCCAACCTCACCAACAAATCAGTGGATAAGAGGGGTGCAGTGGTAGTCTGGCGCACTGACCTGCACACCACTGAAGCCAGGCACCAACTCACGGATATCTCCTCTTACTCCCCCCTCGAGCACGTCCTCATCTCCCAGACCATCCACAACCTCATCACTGTAAGGTTCTCCTCTTGAGATTCTTACACGCTTGATGCAACTGCAACACACCGACTTCTGTGAACAGTAGCAATTTATTTCAGCAAGTACAAGCTTTTAGAGGATCACTTAACACTCTTCACAATGCTTATGAAGCGTGTCAAGCGAGGCTCTCTGAACAAGGGATCCGTCCTCCCTTTATACAGGATTTTACATCACAGTCAGTCATGCATGCAAGACACAACCTGCCATTCCCCCATAGTCACATGCCACCCAAAAACAATGTATGATTAGGATATTCCTTAAAACAGTGTGAGATTAGGTTATTCCTTAAATCAGTGTATGATTAGGTTATTCCTTAAACTACAGCCTTTACAGAGTACGTTTAGATTGTCACATCTTGCCTGCAAGATATAAAGACACACACCCACCCCCGGATATTCAATATCTTATATGTCAGCAGAACAAATTAACCCTTTAACATCTCATTCCCTCCTTTTATCATTCCATGATAACCAACTAATGGGGTTGAAAAAGGTGCTACCAGCATTTGATAAGGTTCCCCACAGTAGGCTATTATACAAAATGCGGAGGAATGGGATTGTGGGAGACATAGCAGTTTGGATCAGTAATTGGCTTGCTGAAAGAAAACAGAGGGTTGTAGTTGATGGAACATGTTCATCTTGGTGTCCAGTTACTAGCAGCGTACCGTAAGGGTCGGTATTGGGTCCACTGCTGTTCGTCAATTTTATAAATGACCTGGATGAGGGTGTAGAAGGGTGGATTAGTAAATTTGTGGACGACACTAAGGTCGGTGGAGTTGTGGATAGTGATGAAGGATGTAGTAGGTTGCAGAGAGACATAGATAGGATGCAGAGCTGGGCTGAGAGGTGGCAAATGGAGTTTAATGTGGACATGTGTGAGGTGATACACTTTGGATGGAGTAATCGGAATGGAAAGTATTGGGCTAATGGTAAGATTCTTGGGAGTGCAGATGAGCAGACAGATCTCGGTGTCCATGTACACAGATCCCTTAAAGTTGCCACCCAGATTGACAGGGTTGTTAAGAAGGCATACAGTGTTTTGGCCTTTATTAATAGAGGGATTGAGTTCCTGAACCAGGAGGTTATGCTGCAGCTGTACAAATCTCTGGTACAGCCATACTTGGAGCATTGTGTACAATTCTGGTCACCGCACCATAAGAAGGATGTGGAAGCTTTGAAAAGGGTGCAGAGGAGATTTACTAGGATGTTGCCTGGTATGGAAGGAATGTCTTATGAGGAAAGGCTGAGGGCCTTGAGGCTGTTCTCGTTAGAGAGAAGAAGGTTGAGAGGTGACTTAATAGAGACATACAAGATAATCAGAGGGTTAGATAGAGTGGACAGGCCTTTTACCAAGTATGGGGATGGCAAGCACGAGGGGACACAACTTTAAAGTGAGGGGAGATAGGTATAAGACAGATGTCAGAGGTAGTTTCTTTACTCAGAGAGTAGTAAGGGTATGGAATGCTTTGCCTGCAACAGAAGTAGATTCGCCAAGTTTAAGTGCATATAAGTTATCATTGGACAGGCATGTGGACGTACATGGAATAGTGTAGGTGGGATGGGCTTCAGATTAGTGTGACAGGGCGGCACAACATCTAGGGCTGAAGGGCCTGTACTGAGCTGTAATGTTCTATGTTCTATGTTCTAATCTGACAGCCAGTATTTAAGCAAGGTATTCACACACAACATACAATGATTATAACAACAAGAATGACTAGACCATGCAGAATAGAATCCAGAGGCGTTATCAATTCTAGAAGGAGTGAAAGTAGACAAGTGCTTGGGCCGGATGAGATTTATCCGAGAATTCTCTGGGAAGCTAGGGAGGAGATGGTGGAGCCTTTGGCTTTGATCTTTGAGTCATCATTGTCTACAGGTTTAGTGCCAGAGGACTGGAGGATTACAAATGTTGTGCCCTTGTTCAAGAAGAGCAATAGAAATGACCCAGTGAGCCTTGTGTCTATTGTAGGAAAAGTTTTGGAAACGATTATAAGAGGTAGGATTTATAATCATCTAGCAAGCAACAACTTGATTTCAGATAGTCAACATGGTTTCGTCAAGGGCAGGTCATGTCTCACAAACCTCATTGAGTTTTTTGAGAAGGTGACCAAGCATGTGGATGAGGGTGGGACAATTGACATGATGTACATAGACTTCAGTAAAGCCTTTGATAAGGTTCCACATGGTAGGCTGTTGGAGAAAATGCACTGGCATGGGATTGAGGGTGATTTAACAGTTTGGATTAGAAACTGGCTTTCTGGAAGAAGGCAGAGAATGGTGATCGATGCAAAATATTCAGCCCAGAGTCTGGTTACTAGTGGTGTGCCACAAGGATCTGTTTTGGGACTATTGCTGTTTGTCATGTTTATAAATGACTTAGTCACAGGCATAGGTGGATGGATTAGTAAATTTGCATATGACACTAAAATCGGTGGAGTAGTGGACAGTGTGGAAGAGTGTTGCAGGTTGCAGCCTAAACTGCAGAATTAGGCTGAGAGGTGGCAAATGGAGTTCAATGTAGCTAAATGTGAGGTGATTCACTTTGGAAAAAATAATAGGAAGGCAGAATACTGGGTCAACGGAAAGATTCTTGGTAGTGTGGATGTGCAGAGGGATCTTGGAGTCCATGTACATAGATCCCTGAAAGTTGCCACACAGATTGATAGTTGAAAAGGTGTGGTGCTGGAAAACACAGCATCCGAGGAGCAGGAGAATCATCGTTTCGGGCATAAGCCCTTCCTGATTCCTGAAGAAGGGCTTATGCCCGAAACGTCGATGCTCCTGCTCCTCGGATGCTGCCTGGCCTACTGTGTTTTCCAGCACCAACTTTTTCAACTCTGGTCTCTAGCATCTGCAGTCCTCACTTTCTCCACGCAGGTTGATAGTGCTGTTAAGAAGACATACGGTGTATTAGGTATTAGCAGAGGGATTGAATTCAAGAGTCGTGAAGTGATGTTACAGCTGTACAGGACTTTGGTTAGGCCACATTTGGAGTACTGTGTGCAGTTCTGGTCGCCTCACTTTAGGAAAGATGTGGAAGCTTTGGAGAGGGTGCAGAGAAGATTTACCAGGATGTTGCCTGGAATGAGAATAGGTCGTTCGAGGATAGGTTGAGAGTGCTAGGCATAGGTGCTTAAGCTAGGACAAATGTTCGGCACAACATCGTGGGGCGAAGGGCCTGTTCTGTGCTGTATTGTTCTATGTTCTATGTTCATATGTTTTATTGGTAGAGGAATTGAGTTCCGGAGCCATAGTGTCATGCTGCAACTATACAAAAAGACAATCCAGTCTGTCCTTACGCATCACTCCAGGGAGAAATCTGAATTCGTGGGCAAGGACAGTTAAATACTTAACAAAACTGACAAGAGTTCCATTATTGCGGAGATGTTTCAGATGGAGGATACCAGGGCATCTGAGCATGAAGTGCTGCAGCTGCAGCAGCAGGGTAGGTGAACAGGAGTCAGTTCAGTTGTGTACAGTGGACGGGCAGGCCAGGCCTCTAGAGGTGCAGGGAACAGTGCTGTTCCTAGAAGGTCATTGGGGTACAGTGCAATGAAATGTGATCCCAAGACAGAGTGTATATATGTGCGGTTAGGTGTAGCCATCAGTTTGCTTTTTGCCATCTTCGTATTCACCTTTGCAAATTCTAACTGGAGAGTCTGAGGATTTTCGGGATCAAATTGAATGCCTTTTAATGCATTCTTTGCTGCTTCTGCCTCTGCTGTCAAATGTAACAAAGCCAACTGGCTGTTTTGATGATAGCTTGATCAGTGAACTTTCAATCCCTTACATGGTCAAAAGAGAAGGTAAAGCCCATGTGGTTTAATCTCCAGAAGAAGGCCACTGACAAAAAGCATACGGACCTCCTCCTCACTGTTGTTAGCTTAATCAGCTCCCCAGTCATGAGCACGAACAGTGATGGAATCTGTTGTGACCCCCTACTCTGGGCAGGCGATGCTGGTGCTGGGAGACCAGAATGGATGCGATATGTTCCGGGGTCAATTGTCTATCAGAAGCGCTGAGCAAGGTTCCCAGAAATGTGACCTGGCACTGCTTACGCAATGGGTAACATTTCCAGGGGGCTGGGTAAGTGGAGTGGGACTTGGATCAGGTTGTGGAGGGATGGGCGGTGGTCCAAAGGCATGCTTCACCTGTGAATGGAGAAACTTTAGAGACAATTTTAGCTGCTGAAAGTATCTTTGCATTTCCTCTCTTTCCCTCCTTGCCAAGATGGGTATCAGTATGAAGACAGTCAATAAGCATTGGTAACAAAGCATCAGGTATACACACTTGGCAAACTGGAGTGATCCAGAGGCCTTTTGATGCAGAGTGCGAACACACATGCATCTTCCATATTTGTTTTTCTGGGTCAGGAGCATCCTCTTGTAAACACTGGACCATGACAATGTCTGGTATGCTCGTTGTTTTCAAGGCAGATGATTGAATCAGCAGGCGCTAAATCATCGAGGACACAATAAAATTGCGAATGGTTTCCGCATCTTTGAAAGCTCGATCAGCTCTGGCATTGCCAGTGCTAATGTCTGAATTGTCCATTACATGGGAGACACATTTGATTCTGGCCAATTGCTTGGGGAGGAGGATGGAATTGAGGAGATTTTGGACATATAGTGAGCTCTGAATAGGTGTCTTTGAGGAGGTCAGATATCATTGTCACCATATCTGGTCATCGCTCTCATTATTTTGAAACATTATTGGCAGACCAGACATGTCAGGAGGTACCTCGCTTTTATTCCCATTTGATAGTGTGGCTTGGCGTTTCAAATCTGATTCCTTATTTTGCCTCTCCTATCTCAATTTTTCCTGTTCTTCTCTGCTCATATTATCACCTTCATCATCTCTCAAGACGTAGGATTTCCCTCATGATCACACACTCCTTTTTTGACCTATGTTATTCTCCCAGCTGGCCTGTTTAGATTTATTCATTATTTCCACAGCAGTCTTTCTCCACACAGATATTAAAGTTTTCCATTTAGTCCCTGTATTACATTTCCAAATTGCTTCCTCTGCTTTTAAACAGATCTATATCCCAAGTTCCTCCTATCGGCCAAATTTCATTTCCCAATTTTTTATTTAAACATCCTGACAGGCACTTGAACTGTTCCTCTTTTTGTGGGTCATCCCAGCATAACCGATGCAAAGGGGTTCTGATACCCGACTTATCCAATGTCTGTCCTTTTCGTTAAAATGTCTCAACTTCCTAACTTCTCTCTATATACTAGTTCAGTCTCCACACCCACTTCAGGATCCAGGCCTTCGCATGGGACATTTCCCCTCTTAACAACCAGTCTAAGGCAGGGTGATCGAGACAGACACAGTAGTTATCCTTTATCTTATATACTATGTTCCAGAGCCTCAAATCCCACTGTTAGAGAACTCTAACCTTCAAGTTCCAGGAGGACTCTAACCAGTCCAAAGATGTGCAGGGTCAGGTGAGTTGGCCACGCTAAATTGCCCATAGTGTTAGGTTAAAGGGGTAAATGTAGGGGTAGGGGTATGGGTGGGTTGCGCTTCGGCGGGTCAGTGTGGACTTGTTGGGCCGAAGGGCCTGTTTCCACCCTGTAAGTAATCTAATCTAATCTCCCAATTCCAGGGGAACTTTAACCTCCCTTTCCGGTAATTTATAGTTCTGAGGACTCTACCCTTCAAATTCCAGGTAGACTCTAAACTCCCTTTCGAAGAACTTATAGTTCTGATCACTCTAACCTGTGAATTCTATAGGAGCTCTAACTTCCCCAGGACGAATTTGTCCGCGTACAAGTGCAAAGATTATCTCAGAGATTCCATCACTACAGAGTACTGGTGATGAGGGATCAACTGAGTGATAAGTTAGTGAGAGAAATCAAGGTAAATCTTACCTAGTGGGCCCATCCATCTCATATTACTGGCACACAGGCGATCACTTACTCAGTCCAGCTAGAAGCTCTGTATATGTTGAAATCCCACTCCCATCACCAAATGTTAGGCTCCTAATTGCGATTCTTACATGCTTGATGCAACTGCAACATGCCAACTTCTGTGAACAGTCACGATTTATTTCAGCAAGTGTAAGCTTTTGGAGGATCACTCAACACTCTTGGTGATGCTTCCGGGGCGTGTCAAGCTGAACAACTGATCCGTCCTCCCTTTATACAGGGTTTTACATCACAGTCAGTCCTGTATGCAAGACACAACCCCCTGCCACTCCCTCATAGTCACTTGCCACCCAAGAACAATGGAAAGTGATTGTTTCTGGAAAGAACCTAATGTGTGATTAGGTTATTCCTTAAAACAGTGTTCGATAAGGTTTTTCCTTAAACTACAGCCTTTGCAGAGTATGATTAAATTGTTACATCCTGCCTGCAAGACAGAAAAACACCCCCACGCCCCCAGACATCCAAATTTCTCATATGTCAGCAGAACAAATTAACCCTTTAACATCTCAATCACCTCCAGGGATCTCCCATCCACAGCCTCTGACCTCAAAGTCTGGGAACCCTGCACTACCCAGTTCTACATCTTACCCAAAATTCACAAACCTGACTGTTCTGGTTGACCCATCATCTCCACCTGTGCCTGTCACACCAAACTTATCTCCGCATACCTTGACACCATCCTATCCCCCTTAGTCCAGGATCTCCTTATATACATTCAGGATACCACCCATGCCCTCCACCTCCTCCATGACTTTCGGTTCTTTGGACCCAACATCTCATCTTCACTATGGATATCCAGTCCCTGTACACATCCATCCGCCATGACAAAGGCCTCCAAGCCCTCCATTTATTCCTCTCCCGCTGACCCAACCAGTACCCTTCCACTGATACACTCATTTGATTGGCTGAACTGGTCCTACCCTCAACAATTTCTCCTTCAAATCTTCCTACTTCCTTCAGACCAAAGGGGTAGCCATGGGCACCCACATGGCCCCAGATATGCCTGCCTCTTTGTCAGGTACGTGGTACAGTCCATCTTCCACGGTTACACCGGCATCATTCCTCACCTTTTTCTCCGTTACATTGATGACTGTATTGGCACCATCTTGTGCTCCCACAGGAGGTTTAACAGTTCATCAACTTCACACATACCTTCCACCCTGACCTCAAGGTCACATGGAGCATCTCAGACATCTCCCTCCCCTTCCTGGACCTCCATCTCCATTTCTGGCGACTGGCTCAACATGGACATCTTCCTCAAACCCATCGACTCCCACAGCTACCTGTATAACATCTCCTCCCACCCCCCATCCTCTAAAAATGCTATCCCTTACTCCCAATTCCTTCGCCTCTCATGCATCTGCTCCCAGGTGGACCAGTTCCATTCCAGAGCATCCCAGATGGCCTCCTACTTCAAGGACTGCAATTTCCCCTCCCACATGATCAACAATGCCGTCCAGCACATCTCCTCCACTTCATACACTGCTCACTCAAAACCCACCCTGCCAACCACAACAAGAACAGAACACCCCCAGTCCTCACCCTCTACCCCACTAACCTCCAGATGGCAACTTCCCCTGCCATTTCTGCCAGCTACAATCAGATCCCACCACAAAGAGATATATTTCCCTCCCCACCCCTTTCAGCAGTCCACAGAGACAATTCACTCCCCGATTCCCTCATTAGGTCCACGCTCCCTCACCAACCTATCTTCCACTCCTGGCACCTTGCCTTGCCACCGCAAGAGATATAAAATCTGCACCCATACTTCCCCTCTCACCTCCATCCAAGGCCCCAAAGGATCCTTCCACATCCAGCAGAGATTTTCCTGCACCCCCAAATACCTCATCAACTGTGTCCATTACTCTCTATGTTGTCTCCTCTACAGTGGGGAGACAGGACACCACCTTGCAGAAAATTTCAGAAAACATTTCTGGTACACATGCATTAAACAATTCCACCTCCTTGTGGCCTTCAACGCCCCCTCCCACCAAGGACATGCAATCCTGGGCCTCCTCCATTGCCAATCTCTAGCCACCCGACAACTGGAAGAAGAACATCTCATCTTTTGCTTTGAGACCCTCCAAATGTCAATTTCATCATATTGATTTCATCATATCAGTTTCCTCGTCTCGTCTTGTCTCGTCTCATCTCGTTTCATCTCCCCACCTTATCCCAGATCCAACCCTCCAACTCGGCACCCCCTTTTGAACTGTCCTACCTGTCCATCATCCTTCCCACCTATCTGCTCCATCCTCCACTCCAACCTATCACCATCACCCCCCACCTTCATCTACCTTTTGCAATCCTAACTACCTTCCCCCCTTCCCCACCCCATTCCCATTTAACTCCTTGGGCCCCATCCTGGACATTCGCTCAAATCATTGACTCTCCTGCTCCTCGGATGCTGCCTGACTGGCTGTGCTTTTTCACTGCCACATTGGTTGACTCTGATCTTCAGCAACTGCAGTCATCACTATGTCCTGCTAGAGTATGTAATGTACAACCCAGAAATGTGGTGGAGGTGTGTTCAATTGATAATGATGTGCAGGTATATGGGGAAAAGGCAAGAGACTTGCACTAAATAATAGTGTTGGATAAGATAATCAAACAGTTGCAGGAATGATGAGCCAATTGGTGCCTCTTTGCATTCTAATGTTTCTGTGAAAACCAGCAATTACATTATGTCCTGGACTCCATTCAATTAGTCATTTTACAATCTGGTTGAATGGAATTTGAGTAATTAAAATTTCCGAACTAATATTTTGTGTGGGGTTAAATTGAGACAGAGAACGAATTGAGCATTGTATTAATTCTTGAAATGCGAGCTAGTTGATATTGATTGTACCCATTAGCCTCTTCAATATTGTTTCTCTCTCCTTTAATCTGATATCATTCTTCTCCTCCGAGGTCACTTCCTCCCAGGGTGACTGTACAAAATCAAGAATGTTTCTGATTCCTGCTAACAACCTTCATGGGCGGCACGGTGGCACAGTGGTTACCACTGCTGCCTCACAGCGCCGGAGACCCGGGTTCAATTCCCGCCTGAGGCGACTCTCTGTGTGGAGTTTGCACGTTCTCCCTGTGTCTGCGTGGGTTTCCTCCGGGTGCTCCGGTTTCCTCCCACAGTCCAAAGATGTGCAGGTCAGGTGAATTGGCCATGCTGAATTGCCCGTAGTGTTAGGTTAGGGGTATGGGTGGGTTGCACTTTGGCGGGTCGGTGTGGACTTGTTGGGCCGAAGGGCCTGTTTCCACAATGTAATGTAATCTAATCTAAACCTTTGGGAGAGTGTAATGGTGCAGAAGTTATGTTGCAGCTTACAATGCCCTGGTTAGACCTCACTTGGAGTATGAGAGTAGATCAGGGCACCAAACCTAGGAAGGATACAAAAAGAAAAATTGTTGGTAAAACTCAGCAGGTGTAACAGCAGTATTGATGAAGGGTTGCTGGACTTGAAATGTGAACTCTGCTTTCTTCCCACAGATGCTACCAGACGTGCTGAGTGCCAGCAATTTCTATTTTTGTTTCAGAACTTCAACATATACAGTTCTTTTCTTTATCTTAGAAAGGATATATTGGCCCTGGAGGAATACAATACAGGTTTAGAAGAATTTAGAAGGATTTTAGACATTTGTTTTTATGATGAGAGGTTATACAAATTAGACCTGTTTTCTTTAGATTTTAGATGGTTAAGGGGTGACCTGATTGAAGTCTTCAACATTAGATTAAATTCCCTACAGTGCGAAAACAGGCCCTTCGGCCCAAGACCACACCGACGCTCCGAAGAGTAACCCACCCAGACCCAATCCCCTATTCATGCACCTATCACTATGGCCAATTCATCTGACTGCACATCTTTGGATTGTGGGAGGAAACCGGAGCACCCAGAGGAAACCCACACAGACACGGGGAGAATGTGCAAACTCCACGCAGATAGTCGCCCGAGGCTTGAATTAAACCCGTGTCCCTGGTGCTGCGACGCAGCATTGCTAACTACTAAGCCACAGAAAAAGACTAGATGGATAATGATAAACTATATAATTGGGGTTCTATAACTCGAAGGCCTAGCCCAAAAATTACGAACAGACCATTCAGAAGAGAGAGAACCTAAAGAGAGAGCTCAGAAGAGCCAGGAGGCATAAAGAGAGAGCTCAGAAGAGCCAGGAGGAGACATGAGAAGTTGTTGGTGGATAGGATCAGGATAAACCCTAAGGCTTTCTATAGGTATTTACGGAATAAAAGAATGACAAGAGTAAGATTAGGGCCAATCAAGGATAGTAGTGGGAAGTCAGAGGAGATAGGGGAAGCACTAAATGAATATTTTTCAACAATATTCACTCTAGAAAGCGACAATGTTGTCGAGGAGATTACTGAGATACAGGCCACTAGACTAGGTGTGATTGAGGTTCACAAGGAAGAAGTATTAGAAATCCTGCAGAGTTTGAAAATAGATAAGTCCCCTGCGCTGGATGGGATTTATCCTAGGATACACTGGGAAACCAGGGAGGAGATTGCTGAGCCTTTGGCATTGATCTTTAAATCGTCATTGTCTACAGGAATAGTGCCAGAAGACTGGAGGATAGCAAATGTGGTTTTCCTGATCAAGGAGGGGAGTAGAGACAATCCTGGTAATTATAGACCAGTGAGTCTTACTTCAGTTGTTGGTAAAGTGTTGGAAAAGGTTATAAGAGATAGGATTTATAAAGATCTAGAAAAGAATAATTTGATTAGGGATAGTCAGCATGATTTTGTGAAGGGTAGGTCGTGCCTCACAAACCTTATTGAGTTCTTTGAGAAGGTGACCAAACAGGTAGATGAGTGGAAACAGGTTGATGTGGTGTATATGGATTTCAGCAAGGCGTTCGATAAGATTCCCCACAGTAGGCTATTGTACAAAATGCGGAGGAATGGGATTGTGGGAGATATAGCAGTTTGGGTCAGAAATTGGCTTGCTGAAAGAAGATAGAGGGTGGTGGTTGATGGGAAATGTTCATCCTGGAGTCCACTTACCAGTGGTGTACTGCAATGGTCGGTGTTGGGTCCACTGCTGTTCGTCATTTTCATAAACGACCTGGATGAGGGCGTAGAAAGTTAGTAAATTTGCAGATGACACTAAGGTCGGTGGAGTTGTGGACAGTGATGAAGGATGTTGTAGATTACAGAGAGACCTAGATAAGCTGCAGAGCTGGGCTGAGAGGTGGCAAATGGAGTTTAATGCATACAAGTGTGAGGTGATTCACTTTGGTCAGAGTAACCGGAATGCAAAGTACTGGGCTAATTGTAGTGTAGATGAGCAGAAAGATCTTGGTGTCCAGATCCTTGAAAGTTGCCACCCAGGTTGACAGGGTTGTTAAGAAGCCAGACAGTGTTTTTGCTTTTATTAATAGAGGGATCGAGTTCTGGAACCATGAGGTTATGCTACAGCTGTACAAAACTCTGGTGTCGCCACACTTGGAGTATTGTGGACAGTTCTGGTCACCGCATTATAAGAAGGAAGTGGAAGCTTTGGAAAGGGTGCAGAGGAGATTTATTAGGATGTTGCCTGGTATGGAGGGAAGGTCTTATGAGGAAAGGCTGAGGGCCTTGAGGCTGTTTTCGTTAGAGAGAAGAAGGTTGAGAGATGTCATAATAGAAACATATAAGATAATTAGAGGGTTAGACAGGGTGGACAGGGAGAGCCTTTTTCCAAGTATGGTGACGGTGAGCACGAGGGGGCATAACTTTAAATTGAGGGATGATAGATATAGGACAAATGTCAGAGGTAGTTTCTTTACTCAGAACGGTATGGAATGTTTTACCTGCAATGGTAGTAGATTCACCAACTTTAAGTACATTTAAGTCGTCATTGGACAAGCATATGGACGTACATGGAATAGTGTCGGTTAGATGGGCTTCAGATTGTATGACAGGTCGGCGCAACATTGAGGGCCGAAGGGCCTGTACTGTGCTGTAATGTTCTATGTTCTAAGAGCTGCTAGGAAGTACTTCTACAGACATAGGGGTGGTAGAGGTTTGGAACTCTCTCCCACAAATTTAGCTGTTGGTGCTAAATCTGAGGTTGATAAGTTATTGTTAAGCAAGGATATGGGACAAAGGCACAGATCACCATTCTCATTGAATGGTGGAACATGCTTGAGAGGTTTTAGATTAGATTACTTACAGCGTGGAAACAGGTCCTTCGGTCCAACAAGTCCATACCGACCCGCTGAAGTGCAACCCACCCAGACCCATTCCCCTATATTTACTCCTTCACCTAACACTACGGGCAATTTAGCATGGCCAATTCACCTAACCTGCACATTTTTGGATTGTGAGAGGAAACCGGAGCACCTGGAGGAACCCCACACAGGCACAGGGAGAATGTGCAAACTCCACACAGAGAGTCGCCTGAGGCAGGAATTGAACCCGGGTCTCTGGCACTGTAAGGCAACAGTGCTAACCACCTTGGCACCGTGCTGCCCAGAGGTTGAATAGCCTATACCCATTCCTATGTTCCTATATTATCCTTGTGTATGAAAATTGTTTCCTATAATGCAAAAGGCCATAAGAAATATGAGCAAAGGTTAGTCAATCAGCTCATTGAGTCAGCTCTGCCACTCATTGAGATCATGGCTGATCTGAAAATCCTCAATTCCACTTTCCTACCTCCATAAACCTAGATTTCCTGAATAAGTAGAAATCTGTCCATTTAAGCCATAAATATACTTAACAACCCAGCCTTGACAGTCATCTGAGGTAAAGAATACCAGAGATTCATTAACCTCTGAGAAAAGCCATCCTCATTGCTGTCTTAAGTGGGTGACTTCTCAGTCTGAAATTATGCCCCTAGTTCTAGTCACTCCAATAAGGGGAAACAACCTTTCTGCATCTACGCTTTTAAGCTCCCTAAGAATCTTGTACTTCAATTATGTCACCTCTCATTCTTCTAAACTCCAATGAGTAGAAACCCAACCTAATTGATCTTCCCTCATAAGATCCATCCACAATTGTGATCAACTTAGTGAACTTTCTTTGGACTGCCGCCAATGGCAGTACATTTTTCCTAAGATAAGGGGACTAAAACTGTTCATGATATCCCAGCTGTGGTCTGAATCATGCCTATATAAATTTGGCATACTCTATACTTCATATCTTTATGTTTCATTTATTTTGAAATAAACATTCCATTTGCCTTCCTTATTACCTGCTGAACTTGGATCCATGCACCAGCACCCCAATCCCTCTTTGCTGCAGCTTTCTACAGTCTTACCCCATTAATTAATATTCAGCTCTTAAATTATTCTGCCAATGCACATAACCTCACATTTATCCATGTTATATTCCATCTGCCAAGTTTTTGCCCTTTCACTTGTCGATATCTGTATTGTTGGGATGAAAGTACCCAACTGATCAAAATTAATACAAGAAGACACATGCACTTTAATGTGAGGCAAATTTATTAGCTTAATCTGCTTACTATATATTAGAGACATATGCAAACTCATGAGTGAATGTATTAGCTTAAACTATATAAGTGACATTTGAATCACAAACTGCCTTCTATCTTTTGGGGACTTTGGCAATAGTGACATCTGGGTCTCTACTTCAGATTCCATGACACTAATCTTGCGAACCCCAGCCTGATGGTTGAAAAGTTTAATGAGTGAGGCAAAGTCCCTGATAGTAATATTATTGTGAATTTCAGATTACTTGCTGAACCGCCATTTTGTAATACTTCAAAGTTTGTGCGAAGATTTGTAGATCTGGGTCTCTACTTCAGATTCCATGACACTAATCTTGCGAACCCCAGCCTGATGGTTGAAAAGTTTAATGAGTGAGGCAAAGTCCCTGATAGTAATATTATTGTGAATTTCAGATTACTTGCTGAACCGCCATTTTGTAATACTTCAAAGTTTGTGCGAAGATTTGTAGCTCGGGTACTCGTTGTTGTGGTTCTGTTCGCCGAGCTGGAAGTTTTTGTTGCAAACGTTTCGTCCCCTGGCTAGGCGACATCATCAGTGCTTGGGAGCCTCCTGCGAAGTGCTTCTTTGATGTTTCCTCCGGTGTTCATAGTGGTCTGTCCCTGCCGCTTCCGGTTGTCAGTTTCAGCTGTACGCTGTAGTGGTTGGTATATTGGGTCCAGGTCGATGTGTTTGTTGATGGAGTTTGTGGATGAATGCCATGCCTCTAGGAATTCCCTGGCTGTTCTCTGTCTGGCTTGACCTGTGATAGTAGTGTTGTCCCAGTCGAATTCATGTTGCTAG
>NC_057715.1:48765633-48801049 GCF_004010195.1 Chiloscyllium plagiosum
GCTTCGCAGGAGGCTCCCAAGCCTAGCCAGGGGACGAAACGTTTGCAACAAAAACTTCCAGCTCGGCGAACAGAACCACAACAATTTTGTAATACTTTCAGTACTTTTTCAGATATTCTGTTGTGCATAAAAAAAGAACAGATTTTCTGGTGGCTCAATGTTAATTCCATAAAATAATAATTCTCACTGATTATTGAGCCAATGCAGTTACTTTGCAGACACAATAGGCAATTTTTTACATCAGCCTATTTTTCCACTCTGTGCATTGCCATTAACCCTTAATGATTAAATCTTAATGGTCTAGTTTGAAGATATAACTTTTGAGCCCAATATCTCATAGCAGACTTTGTGTCATCCTCATCACTTGCCTTCCCATCTGTTTTCATGTTATCCAGATCCACGTTCGTATATTACCCATCATCGCCATGGCCTCTCATTATGAAGTCTGATGTGCAGTAGCTCAACTTTTTAAAAGTACAAATATATTACATCAAGTTGTTCCTGATCCTGCTTGTTACTTCTTCAAAGAATTGTGACAAATTTGTCAGGTACCTTTGCTCCTTCATGAGCCAAGATGACAGTGATGTTGTTATGATTTTCTAAATACTCTGTTATTACATCAATTGTAATAGACTTCAACATTTCCCCATTTTTATTGTCTCCCTCCCTAACTGAATAAACATTGGCAGAGTTTCTAGCAAAACTCTTGTTTTGTAAGCCTATGTTTCTTGCTGTTGAAATCTTCCTCACCATTCCAATTAGTTTAAAGCCCATTCTACTTATTCAATTCACTCGGACACTGGTCCCCGATTAACTGAAGTGAAATCCACCCCGCCGAAACAGCTCCCTTCTACCCCAATAGGTTGCTAGTGCCTCATGAACTGAAACACATTCCGCCCACACTAATCTTTAAGCCACACATTTAACGCCTTGTTGATTCCTTGCTAATTTGCCTGTTGTTCAAATGATAAGCCAAATTTATCATCTTGAAGGTTTGACATTTAGTTTAGCTCCTAACTGTTCAAATTCTTTCAGCAGAACCTTTTTTCCACTCTATCAATGTCATTAATTCCAACATAAACGACAATAACTGGATCCCTCCTCTCCCACTCTAAGTTCCTCTTCAGTCCCGAGAAGATATTATATTACATGAATATGTGTCTGACATTGACTACAGTTGAAAATTATGTACACTTTCATCTTGACAGGAGATTTTATGATCATGAACGGAACTCCCGGAAGGTATGTTGCCCCCCTGGTGCCAGGGTCTGGGATGCTGCCAATCGGGTTTACAGGATTCTGAAGGGGGAGGGTCAGCAGCCAGAAATCATGGTACATATTGGCACTAGTGATATAACCAGGAAAGAGATTGAGGATCTGAGAAGTGACTACAGAGAGCTAGGTTGGAAGCTGAAGAGCAGGACCAGTCGAGTAGTGATCTCGGGTTTGCTAATGGTGCCACAAGGTGAGGAACAGTCAGCGAATGCAACTCAACACGTGGCTATGAGGCTGGTGCAGGAGGGAGGACTTCAAATGCCTAGAACATTGGGATGCCTTCTGGGGAAGGTGTGACCTGTACATGAAGGTGAGTTGCACCTGAACTGAAGGGGCGTAAATGTCCTGGGTGGGAGATTTGCTTGTGTGGTTTGGGAGGGTTTAAGTTTGGCAAGGGGGTGGGAATCAGAGCTACATATCTGAGGGGGCGACAGTTGTAGATGGGGCAGTGACAGGATGTAGTGAATCTATCGGGAAGGTTTCTTACGTGATGAATCAAAGGGATCGGTTAAAGTGTGTCTGCTTTAACGCAAGGAGTGTCAGAAATAAGAGTGATGAACTTACAGTACTTGGGGCTATGATGTTGTGGCCATAACGGAGATGTGAGTTTCACAGGGGCAGGAATGGTTGCTAGATGTTACAGGGTTTAGAACGTTTAAAGAGAACAGGGAGTGTGGAAGAAGAGGACGGGGTGTAGCATTGCTAATCAGAGTGTGCATCACAGCTACAGAAGCACAGATTGTTGAGGAGGGTTTGTCTGGTGAATCAGTACGGGTGGAAGTTAGGAACAGCAAGGTAACAGCCACCTCACTGGGGGTTTTCTACAGACCCCCTAACAGCAGTAGAGAGATTGAAAAACTCATAGGCTGGCAGATTTTGGAAAAATGCAGATGTAGCAAGGTTGTGGTTATTGGTAATTTCAACTTTCCCAATATCGACTGGAACCTCCTTAATGCAGATGGTTTGGTTGGAGCCGTTTTTGTTAGGTGTGTTCAGGAGAGTTTCCTTACTCAGTAGGTAGACAAGTCGACGTGGGGAGACGCCATTTAGAATTTGGTGCTTGGCAATGAGCCAGGACAGGTGTCAGATCTCACGGTGGGAGGACACTTTGGTGACAGTGACCTCACATTTATCATAGCTTTGGAGAGGGAATGGAGCAGCTAACAAGGGAAGATATTTAATTCGGGAAAAGGAAATTATGACGTGATCAGACAGGACTTGGGAAGTACAGACTGGGAGCATTTGTTCCACAGAAATATTAGCGTTCATTAGCAGAGGAATTGAATTCAAGAGTCGTGAAGTGATGTTGCAACTGTACAGGACTTTGGTTAGGCCACATTTGGAGTACTGTGTGCAGTTCTGGTCGCCTCACTTTAGGAAAGATGTGGAAGCTTTGGAGAGGGTGCAGAGAAGATTTACCAGGACGTTGCCGGGGACATAAATTTAAGGTGAAGGGTGGAAGGTGTAGGGGAGATGTCAGGGGTGGGTTCTTTACCCAGAGAGTGGTAGGGGCATGGAATGCGCTGCCTGTGGGAGTGGTAGAGTCAGAATCTTTGGTGACCTTTAAGCGGCAATTGGATAGGTACATGGATGGGTGCTTAAGCTAGGACAAATGTTCGGCACAACATCGTGGGCCGAAGGGCCTGTTCTGTGCTTTATTGTTCTATGTTCTAAATAGCACAGTAGACATGTGGAAACTGTTTAAGGAGCAGTTATTGCGAGTGATGCACAAATTTGTTCCTCTCAGACAGGTAAGGGTTAAGATTAAGGAAACTTGGATGACAAGAACAGAAGGAAGAAGGCAGCTTATGTAAGGTGGAGGTAGCAAGGATCTAGCACAGTTTTAGGGGATTACAGGCATGCTAGAAAGGAGCTCAGAAATGGACTGAGGACAGTGAGGAGGGGGCACAAAAAAGGCTTGGCTGGAAGGATTAGGGAGAACCCAAGGCATTTTACTCATAAGTGAGGAATAAGAGAATGATCAGGGAGAAGGTCGTAAGGAACTTGTGCGTGGAGTCTGAGCAGATAGGGAAATCCCTAAATGAGTTTTTTGCTTCAAGAAAAGGGACCTTGCTGTGAATGAGAACTTAGAGGAGCTGGGATATAGCTGGGATATAGTCTTGAACAGATCAAGATTGATGAAGTTGATGTGCTGAAAACTTTGGCAAACATTAAGATTGATAAATCCCCAGATTTATCCTAGGCAGCTCTGGTAAACTAGAAAGGAGGTTGCTAAGACGCTGGCAAAGATCTTTGCTTTCTCACTCTCCACGGGAGCCGTACCGGAGGATTGGAAGGAGGTGAATGTTGATCCTCTTTTCATGAAGGGTAATAGGGATATCCCTGGCAGTTACAGACCAGTCAGTCTTACGTCTGTGGTTTGTCAAGGTTTTGGAAAGAAGTCTGAGGGATAGGATTTATGACTATTTGGAAAAGCATTGCATGATTAAAGGCAGTCAGCATGGCTCTGTGAGGGGCAGGTCATGCCTCACAAATCTTACTGAGTTCTTTGAGGAGGTGACAAGACAGGTTGAGGAAGGTCAAGCAGTCGGTGTGGTGTATTTGGACTTCAGCAAGGCATTTGACAAGGTTCCCCATGGTAGGCTCATTCATAGGAGGTGTGGAATACAGGGAGATTTGGCTATCTGGATTCAGAATTGGTTGGCTGGCAGAAGGCAGAGAGTGGTTGAAGGTAGAAAGCATTCTGCCTGGAGGTCAGTGTTGAGTGGTGTCCCGCAGGGATCTGTTCTTGGGCCTCCACTCTTTGTAATTTTTATAAATGACATGGATGAGGAAGTTGAGGGGTGGGTTAGTAAATTTGCAGATAACACAAAGGTTGGAGGTGCTTTTGATAGTATCAAGGGCTATTGCAGGCTGCAGCGCGACATTGACAGAATGAAGAGCTGGGCTGAGAAATGGCAGATGGAGTTCAACTTGGATAAATGTGAAGCGATGCATTTCGGAAGATCAAACTTGAATGCTGCATTTAGGATTAAAGACAGGATTCTTGGCAGTGCGGAGGAACAGAGGGATCTTGATGTTCAAGTACATAGATCCCTCAAAGTTGCCACCCAAGTGGATAGAGTTGTTAAGAAAGCATATGGCATTTTGGCTTTCATTAACAGAGGGGATCGAGTTTAAGACCCGCGAGAGTTTGCTACAGTCTCCCTGGTGAGACTACACTTGGAATATTGTGTCCAGTTCTGGTCTCCCTACTATAGGAAAGGTACAGAGGCTTTGGAGAGGGTGCAAAAAAGGTTTACCAGGATGCTGCCTGGACTGGAGGGCTTGCATTATGAAGAGAGGTTGCATAAGCGCAGACTTTTCTCTCTGGAGAGAAGGAGGAAGAGATCAAGGTAAACAAGGTAATGAGAGGCATGTATAGCCAGAGACTTTTCCCCAGGGCAGGATTGACTGGCACAAAGGGTCATAGTTTTAAGATATTAGGAGAAAGGTATAGAGGGGACATCAGGGGAAGATGCTTTATGCAGCGAGTTGTGAATGCATGGAATGCATTACCAGCAGTAGTGATAGAAGTAGAGTCATTAGGGACATTTAAGCAACTGCTGGACATGCACATGGATAGCAGTGATTGAGGGGTGCACAGGTTAAGTTATTTTATTTTACATTAGGATTAATCCTCGGCATAACAATGTGGGCCAAAGGGCCTGTTCTATGCTGTACTTTTCTATGTTCTATGTTCTTAATTTTAAATGATAATTGTTAATTTTCTAGAAATCAAAATCAAATGCACAACTGAGGACATGCACATGGATAGCAGTGCATTGAGGGGTGCACAGGTTAAGTTATTTTATTTTACATTAGGATTAATCCTCGGCATAACATTGTGGGCCAAAGGGCCTGTTCTATGCTGTACTTTTCTATGTTCTATGTTCTTAATTTTAAATGATAATTGTTAATTTTCTAGAAATCAAAATCAAATGCACAACTGATTTCTGCTTCATTTAGTAGGAATCTTTTACTGTTTGGTATGTGACATTTTCCCACTGTCATGAAAACTGAAATGATCATTGGTTAGCTAAGTATAGAAACAATTGCTCAGACTAATTAACCTTTTTATTTGTTTCATACTGTAACTGTTCTTTTGAAAATGTTCCTTATATAAGCCTCTTCTAGCCTTGAATAGCAATTTCATTAAATTATGATCTATTATGCAGGATATAGCTAGAGTGAATTGGTATAAATCTGAAACTAAATAATGTTTACAATATACTTTATGACTTATTAGCAGAATACTGAATGGCCTGGACACAGTGAACTTTGAGTTTCCTTTGGCAAGAGAGATGAGGACCAAGGGCACTGCCTTAGAGTAAAGGGCAGTCCTTTTAGAATGGAGATGAGGAGAAACTTCTGTAGCCAGAGAGTTGTGCATCTATGGAATTCATTGTCACAGAAGGCTGTGGAGGCCATGTCACTGAGCATATTTAAAACAGAGATAGATAAATTCTAGATTACCAAGTGGATCAAATGTTATGACTAGATTCCCTACAGTGTGGAAACAGGCCCTTCGGCCCAACAGGTCCACACCAACCCTCTGAAGAGTAACCCATCAAAACCCCTTTTCCCTCTGACTAATGCACCTAATTGACAATTTAAGCATGGCCAATTCACCTAACCTGCGCATCTTTGGACTGTGGGAGGATACCCACGCAGACACGGGGAGAATGTGCAAACTCCACACAGACAGTCACCCAAGGTTGGAATTGAACCTGGGACCCTGTTGCTGTGCGGCAACAGTACTAACCACTGAGCCACTGTGCCGTGGGGCGAAAGTGGGAAAATGGGGTTGAAAAACTAATCAGCCATGATTGATTGGTGGAGCAAATGGTCTAATTTCTGCTTCTATGTCTGATGGTCTTATCTACTGTCTAACAATTCTGGAACTAAACCAGATTAATGACATTCTCTTTTCTAAATTTGAGTTTGAAGGAATCGTGGTTCTTATTAGCACTTGAGTAATTTATTTGTACTTTTATTCTTGCCTGATTTTTGGCAAAGAGACTAATTCCATGAAAAATAAATGGGTTAACATCAGCTTTGAAATAATACAGTAAATTCCATACAAGAGTATTGGGCAGAACCTTTCAGATGATGGAGTGACCCACCCTGCCACTCAAAGAGTGAGCAGGGAAGAGGACACTGCTAAGCATAGCAATCCCATGGCCATTTAAGCCTTAGAACATTAAATGACTGGGAAAGGGACTTCTCTCTGTACAAGCAGTGCCAATAGTGGCCAAGACTGGGACTACAAGCAGGCCCCATGTTTTTAAAACCTGAACTTCAGGCCCAGGCAAAATGATTGGGATCTCACAGCGGGGAAGCGAGAAGAAATCCATTGAGAGATGTCTTATTGGAAAGAAAAATGAGAAGCAACATCCACAGAGGGCAGTATTTGCTTGGAGGATTGGGAGATGTGCCCACCCTTGCCCAAGGCCAGTTCAGAATGACTTTGAGAGGTTCCTGCCGCTTAACTCCTCCTGCTAGTTTTACAATTGAGGTCAAAGTGGGACATGACCTTTAATTGGCCAGAATAGGAACAAACCTGGGACTGACGCAACTGGGCTACAGGTCTTGATTATGAAGTACTGGGATAGGCATGAGGGTGACATGAAGGTTACCAAGGGTATTTTACAGAGACACTGCAAGTTGTTGTGAGAGGTATGTGGGCGGCACGGTGGCACAGTGGTTAGCACTGCAGCCTCACAGAGCCAGAGACCCGGGTTCAATTCCCGCCTCAGGCGACTCTCTGTGTGGAGTTTGCACATTCTCCCCATGTCTGCATGGGTTTCCTCCGGGTGCTCCGGTTTCCTCCCACAATCCAAAAAAAATGTGCAGGTTAGGTGAATTGGCCATGCTAAATTGCCCTTAGTGTTAGGTGAAGGGGTAAATGTAGGAGTATGGGTCTGGGTGGTATATGCTTCGGCGGGTTGTTGTGGACTTGTTGGGCCGAAGGGCTTGTTTCCACACTGTAAGTAATCTTAAAAAAAAAGGTATCGAAAATAGATAAATGGTGTGTTGATGCTGTCACTTTAAAAAGGTTATATTGTCCTAGGTTTTTTGAAGAGGGGTTGTAAAGGCAGAGGTGTCAACTTGGCTACTGAGGACAGCCTACGTCAATAATTTAGAAGGCTTTTAGGTTTTTATTTTAAAATAATTGGAACAATGGAAGCAGCTTGAATGGGAGTGGCCAGTTCTCACAGACCAGACTTTCTAGTTTTTTTTAGTTTTAGCAGTCAGAAGCTGATTGGGGTTTAAGAAGAGTTGGAATTTCATTGAATGTTTCTTAGCTGCTCCTTTTTCTGAAATTGCTCTTGATGTAGTTTCCTCCTGGATTGGAGAACTTCATGTAAGAATCTGTGTTTGAATTTAACTTTTTGCCAAGGGGATCTGTTTACAGGAGGTTATTATATTGGAACAGTTAATTAGTGATAGGCACTGAATCTACTATTTGGTTAAATTTCCCAACAGTTATTCTAAATTTCTCTTTCTTTTGTTTGTACTTTAACTATAGTATTTAAATAAATTGTGTTTTGCTTAATGTTGAGTAGTTTAACAGTCGCATCACATCTCAACACGCACTTCCCATCTACCTTTAAAATAAAAAGAAATTAGGGTCTGGATTACCTTCTTAGAATATTTTGAAGGGTCTGTTCTGGTTCATAGCACATGGTTTTGCTGGCATCTCCCCTGGGTAGATATGCTGTCACCAATCCCCTCCTTAAATCTAATGTTGGGGTTTACTAGTATTAAATCGTGAAGAATTAAACACTAATGTGTCTTTAACAGAAGAGACACATAGTGTAACAGAGTCATAAAGATGTACAGCACGGAAACAAACTCTCGGTCCGACCTGTCCATGCCGACCAGGTATCCCAACCCAACCTAGTCCCACCTGCCAGCACCCAGCCCATATACCTCCAAACCCTTCCTATTCATATACCCATCCAAATGCCTTTTAAATGTTGCAATTTTACTAGCCTCCACCACTTCGCAGCTCATTCCATACACGTACCACCCTCGCATGAAAATGTTGCTCCTTAGGTCTCTTTTATATCTTTTCCCTCTCACCCTAAACCTATGCCCTCTAGTTCTGGACTCCCCCACCCCAGGGAGAAGATTTTGTCAATTTATCCTATCCATGCCCCTCATGATTTTGTAAACATGTACAAGGTCACCCCTCAGCCTTCGACACTGGCGACATCCTTGTAAATCTTTTCTGAACCCTTTCAAGTTTCACAACATCTTTTTCCAATATGAAGGAGACCAGAATTGCATGTAATATTCCAACAGTGGCCTGACTTCCAAACTCCTGTACTCAATACTCTGACCAATAAAGGAAAGCACACCATACGCCTTCTTCACTATCATGTCTACCTTCGGCTCCACTTACAAGGAGCTATGAACCTCCACTCCAAGGTCTCTTTGTTTGGCAACACTCCCTAGGACCTTACCATTAAGTGTAAAACTCCTGCTAAGATTTGCTTTCCCAAAATGCAGCAACTCGCATTTATCTAAATTAAACTCCATCTGCCACTTCTCAGCCCATTGGCCCATCTGATCAAGATGCCATTGCAATCTGAGGTAACCTTCTTTGCTGTCCATTACACCTCCAATTTTGCAGTCATCTGCAAACTTACTAACTATGCCTTTTATGCTCACATCCAAATCATTTATATAAACGATGAAAAGAAGTGGATCCAGCACCGATCCTTGTGACACTCCACTGGTTTCAGGCCTCCAGTCTGAAAAACAATGCTCCACCACCACCCTCTGTCTTCTACCTTTGAGATAGTACTGTATCCAAATGGCTAGCTCTCCATGTATTCCTTGCTACCCAGTCTCCCATGGGGAACCTTGTCGAACACATTACTGAAGACCATTTAGATCACATCTACTGCTCTGCCGTCATCAATCCTCTTTGTTACTTCTTCAAAAAAATCAATCAAGTTTGTGAGACATGATTTCCCATGCACAATGCCATGTTGACTATCCTTAATCAGTCCTTGCCTTTCCAAATACATGTACATCCTGTCCCTCAGAATTCCCTCCAACAACTTGCCCACCACTGATGTCAGGCTCATTTGTCTATAGTTCCCTGGCTTGTCCTTACCACTGTCTTTAACAGTGGCACCACGTTTGCTAACCTCCAGTCCTCTGGCACCTCACCTGTGACTATCAACGATACAAATATTTCAGGAAGAGGCCCAGCAATCACTTCCCTAGCTAAGGTACACCTGATCAGGTCTTGAGGATTTACCCACTTTTATGCGTTTCAAGATATCCAGCACTTCCTTCTCTCTAATGTGGACATTTTTCAAGATGTCACCATCTATTTCCCTATATTTTATATCTTCCATATCCTTTTCCACAATAACTACTGATGCAAAATACTCGTTTAATATCTCCCCTCTTTCCTGCGGCTCTACACAAAAGCTGCCTTGCTAATCTTTGAGGGGCCCTATTCTCTCCCGAGTTACCCTTTTGTCCTTAATGTATTTGTAAAATCCCTTTGGATTCTCCTTAACTCTATTTGCCAAAGCTATCTTATGTCCCCTTTTTGCCCTCCTGATTTCCCTCTTAAATGTACCCCATCTGCCTTTATACTAAAGATTCACTCAATCTATCCTGTCTATAGCTGACATATGCTTCCTTCTTTACAAGAAGTAATTTATTACATACTAAGAAAGCAGGCTACAAGTAGTTAACTATATTATACACCTCCTAAGAAACTGAAAATGTGTTGCTGGAAAAGCGCAGCAGGTCAGGCAGCATCCTAGGAGCAGGAAAATCGACGTTTTGGGCATGAGCCCTTCTTCAGGAATCAGCCCTTCCTGAAAAAGGGCTCATGCCCGAAACGTCAATTCTCCTGCTCCTTGGATGCTGCCTGACCTGCTGCACTTTTCCGGCAACACATTTTCAGCTCTGATCTCCAGCATCTGCAGTCCTCACTTTCACCTCCTAAGAACTATCCAGCTAACCTAAGTTACATGCATGTTAACACTACAGGTGAGCCTAACAGCTAAAACAACCACATTAAATAATTAGAACTGATCAGCTCTCTCCAAAAGACTTGTATGTATGCCAATGGAAGGAACATACAAAGGCTTCAAAGTTCATTCTTTGTGATATAATGAATGATTTATAATTTTCATGTAATATCAATTAATTTGGATTTTAAATTAGGGGAATGTGTATTCTGGTTGATGAATGTGAGGGACTTTAATAGTTTTCTCAAAATCTTCTCAAAACTCACTTTAATAGTTAACTTGTTAATTTTTCTGAATCCATGATTTTGAAACGTAAAGGTAGAGAAATCCCTGGGACCTGATCAAGTGTATCTTAGAACTTTGTGGGAAGCTCAGGAAGAAGCCTCTTGTTGAGATATCTGCATCATTGATAGCCAGGGCTAAGGTGCCGGAAGACTGCAGGTTGGGCTAATGTGGTGCCATTATTTACAAAATGTGGTAAGGAAGAGTTAGGGAACTGCAGACCAGTGAGTCTGATGTCAGTGCTGGGTACGTTTTTTGGAGGGGAGTCCGAGGGAAAGGATTTACACACATTTGGAAAAGCAACAACTGATTAAGGACGGTCAACATTGCTTTGTGCTACATATTTCCCATCTCTAAGATGCTGGTTGTTGCTGTTAGCTGATACTGTTGTAGGAGCTGATTGCATTAATGCTCCTTTTTAAACGGTGCTGAATTCTTAGAGGTACAGTACTACTTTTTCATTAACATTATTTCTTGTCCCTTCTCTATAGATAGCTGTAGATTCTTGCAATGTTCATGATTTCTTCCATCGACATGTAGATCACACTGTTTGCCATTCCTGTTGCAAAAATGTCTGTACATCATTCTGCTAGGATTGCTTTTCTAATAAATATGCTGTCATCAATTCTTATAACACTAGACTATTGTGCTTACTACTATTAAATAGTGAAGGATTAACCACTAATAATTCTTTAGCAAAAGAGCAGTTGCTGAGTATCAAGACGTAGTTTACTGCATATTAACTAAAATGACTGGTTATACTAGCTAAGGCTGATTAACCATATTACACTTGTTAAGGGATACCTGGTTAACCTAAGTTGTTAATAGTAAGAGAAACAGACTGGAACAAAATACAATAGAGAAGCAGTGCTAACTATCTGATCTTGGAGACTGTCCATATATCGCAGTGGATGCAGCTATACTTAGATTTCAAAGCTAACTCTTTGAGTTTATCTGGCTTGTACGCCACATGTTGGAGTCTGCAAAATTCTGCCCATTATCTGTTCATTTGCTATTATCACCACAGTAGTTTCAAGATTGGTGTTTCAAGCATTATTTGCTGGCTTGAATGCTTTGAACAAGTTCCAGATCTTGCCTGAGTCTTCAGATGAAGTGTAGAGAGACAGGCAGCAGATGGACAACCTGCCCCTGGAGGAGGCATTTAGAAATTGTGTAATGGCTGTGGGCAATTGTTGGGAGGTCTGGCGCCTAGTAAAATATGAAAAGATTGCAGAGTAAATGCTCTTACTTATAATAATTTGTTTCTAGAGCTAGGATTTGTCAATCCTGATTGATGCATTGTTTTGTTACTTGATACAGGCATTTAAAGTTCAGGCATTATATGGGCCAACCAATGAATAAAGTTAATTTAATTCTACTCCAGGGTTTACAAACAGTCTGTTTATATATCATAAAGAGCAAAAGAGAACCTGAAGTATGAACTTGAATCATGGTCATGTTAAAGAACAGCATGCTACTATTGTCCATATATGACTATGTAATCAAATTATTATACACTGTTTATTACTGAAGTCTCAGCATGTCAGCTTTTTCTCTCTTCTATTAAAACATCTGTGTTTCAGACTATTAACTATTTACGTGAAGTATGTCAAGGCATTAAGCTCAATGACAAGAATTATATTGTGATTGATTTACTGTATTTTGTATCAATATAGTACCAATACAACTGTGTCTTGCCTATTTCTTTGAGCACGTGTTTTTTGGTTAACAAAATATAATACTGTTGGTTTTATTCTGCAAAAATTACAACACACTTTCAGGTTTATTAGAAGGTTTAAAACATTTAAAATATTTTTAAAACATTTTGCATTCAACTGGTTAAAATGAAAATTAACCTGAGGTGGTACCCAGGCAAATAATAAATAACTAGCCAACTAAAACTGGAAAAGATTGAATTTAAGCCTTTTTGATTTACTGGTTTTTAACAACTGACCAACATCATATCATCTGCTCTCATATTTTGTTCGTCTGCCTGTCTTTGGTAACATGAACACACAGGTCAAAATTCCTCTGAACAAATAAAGAGTGAATACAAAAATATATTTTGAATCATCAATGAGATATAACATGAAGACAGGATGAGGTCAAAAGGATGATTGAAAAAATATTTCAATTCAGGACACTCTATATGTGTGACAAAGAAAAAAGTCAATTTTGACAAAACAGCATTTAGAATATTTGTCCACAGGAGTTCGAGAAATGGAGACAGGAGCACAGAGTAGCTGAATTTAGGACTATGATCAACAAATAAGCATAGAGGGGCATCATAATCATTATATTTCTGTCTGCATAATAAATCCATCATAAAATATTAGTTTATTGATCATGATTAATCATGAAAGCATACTTGCCCTCGAATGTGAATTCTACTATTTTCAAAAACCGTGCAGTCAAAAATAAACATATTTGTACTGGCGTAATCCTGACAAAGCAGAAAATTTCACTGCTGAATTGTGGGTCAACTCAGTCCATGACTCAACGTTTACATTGGAACACAATTGCTGTGTAACATGGAATAAATCATGGAGTGAGCAAAGAATGGTTGCTTCTGGATTTAAAAGCACATAGTAACTCAAAAGTGAGAGTCATTTCCTCAGTGTTTAACTCTATTATCACTTTTAGGAAGATACCTTACCAAAAGCACAGTCTGCTGTTCTGAAGACCATGGGAAACACAGCTGAGAGGAAACTGAGAGATATCAACATTTATCAGAAATTGCAGAAGCTAGTGGAACCATAGATGCTATATGAAGGATATTGTGAAACTTGCAAGGGTTCAGAAAAGATTTACAAGGATGTTTGCCAGGGTTGGAGGGTTTGAACTATAGGGAGAGGCTAAATAGACTGGGGCTGTTTTCCCTGGAGTGTTGGAGGCTGAGTGTTGACCTTATAGAGGTTTACAAAATCATGAGAGGCGTGGATTGGGTGAATAGACAAGGTATTTTGGGTGTACCTGAAACCAGTGGGCATAGGTTTAAGGTGAGAGGGGGAAGATTTAAAAGGGACCTAAGGGGCAACTTTATCAAGCAGAGGGTTATGTGTGTATGGAATGAGCTGCCAGAGGAAGTGGCAAGTACATTTACAACATTTAAAAGGCATCACGGTGGGCATGTGAATAGGAAGTGGTTTGGCCCAAATACTGGCAAATGGGACCTGATTTATTTAGGATATTTGGTCGGCATTGATGAGTTCGTCTGAAGGGTCTGTTTCTATGCTGTACATCTCTATGACTCTCTTGGAACATTGTGTGCAGTTCTGGTCCCCTCCTATCGGAAGGATGTTGTGAAACTTGAAAGGGTTCAGAAAAGATTTACAAGGTTGTTGCCAGAGTTGGAAGGTTTGAGCTATCGGGAAAGGTTGAAGAGGCTGGGGCTATTTTCTCAGAGCATTGAGGGTTGAGGAGTGACGTTATAGAGGTTGAGTCCAGAACTAGAGGACACAGGTTTAGGGGAGAGGGAAAACATTTAAAAGGGACCTAAGGGGCTTTTTTTCACACAGAGGGTGTTGCATGTACAGAATGAGCTGCCAAAGGAAATGGTGGAGACTTGCATAATTACAACATTTAAAAGGCATCTGGATGGATATATGAATAGGAAGGGTTTAGAGGGATATGGGCCAAGCGCTGGCAATAGGGACTAGATTAGTTTAGGATATCGGGTCGGCATGAATGTGTTGGACCAAAGGGTCTGTTTCCGTGCTGTATGTCTCTGTAACTCTATGACCCTATGACCTGCTATGTTTTGCTTCTTTCTAACAATGTTTACTATTTGTGGCCAACCAAGCAATGTGAATTAAGTACCATTTGCAGAGTTGGGATAAACTGGCATATTGCTGCTGCATTTCTGCATAAAATCATTTACCAGTTGACTCAGAGAATATATAAAAACATTGAACCTTATAGCACAGGACTGTGAGTGCACATAGGATGAAGTAACAAACTGCCCAAGACTACATTTCAAGCCTACAACATTGTATTCAGCTATAAAAAATGAAGGGTCTCATTATTGCTAACAGTGTCCTGTATAGTGCAGCAGCTGATTACTGTTGATGAAACCAGTCCTCACGTGCCACCTAGATGCAGCACTCATCTAGTATAATGCCCTGCAGATGAAAACAGCCAGGAAAAAGGTGGATCTTATGAGTTAAAAGCAGATCTAAAAAGGTGATAGTCTTCAGATTACAACTACCTAAGCCATGAGCCAATTGACACAAGCTCAATAAGATTAAAAAGGAAAATGTGTGGCTCAAAGATTGGTACAGAAAAAATGGTTTCGAATTCATTGGACATTGGCACTAGTAGTAGGGCAAGTTAGAAATCACACAACACCAGGTTATTCTCCAATAGGTTTATTTGGAAGCACTAGCTTTTGGAGCACTGCTAGTGCTTCCAAATAAAACTGTTGGACTATAACCTGGTTTTGTGTGATTTCTAACTTTATCTACCCCAGTCAAACACCGGCTCCTCCACATCATGGGGAAGGAGTGAGCTCTTCCCACGGGAGGGGCTCCATCTGAATCATGCTGGGACCAGAATCTTCACAAATCCCATAACTAGGGCTATAGATAGGACTTTATACTAAATAGTGGAATTGTGGAATGGTATTCAATCTAGTTGCATTGAAAATTAGGAAATCAAGGATAAGGTTGGAGTATAGATTAGTGATGAAACTAATCGCTATCAGCAAATTAAAGGAATGAATATAATGCGTGAATGTCGTACCAAAAAATTGTACGAAAACAGGGAAATTTGATAATAGAATAATTTTAAAGGTTTTGTCTTTGAATACCCAAAGCATTTTGATTAAAATTGATGAGTTAATGATGTGAATAGAGACAAGCTACACTGCTTTGGCAGTGATTACCGAGATATTGCAAATAGGCCAGGTTTGGGAATTGAACATCTAAGTTTACTGTGGAATTGACGACCCCCAAGTGTGATGGATGCTGAGACATTGAGTTAACTTAAAGAGACAATGGACAGATTTTTAATTAATAGAGTTGAAGAGTTATGAACAGTGGCAGAAAAGTGGAATTGAGGACGAGATGAGATCAGATATGATCAGGTGGAATGGCGAAGCAGTGTTAAGGGGTTGAATTGACTAGTTCTTCACTCTGATGGAAGAACTTAGCATTCTTTCTTTCTTCCATTTTCCATCAGGAAAGTTTCCTCTGATATGTTCCAAGAGTTGTTCTTTGTGAAGGTCCATTTTCTTCAAGAATTTTAGCAATGTTTTTCAATGTTGAGATGTAATGAATGCCTTTACTAACTTCAATTGAATATTCCTGTCTTTCCATTTGTACAATTGCTACAGATTGGGAATAAAAAGGTATTGGCAAGGTATTGTGTTCATTAAAGTTTAAAGAATTATACATGAGATACCGCTTGAGATGCATGGTATTCACGGTTATAGGCTAGAAATGTCCTCTCATAGGACTGTCAGTTGAAAGGAGTTGGTGCATACAATTTGAGTGGATGTGTGTTGACAGAAGATTGAAGGCTACCATTCTCCGATTTGTTCTGTGTGACAGCTTCTATGCTCTAACCTTCACAATTTTATTGATTGTTGCAAGTGGTTAAAAAGAGATAGAAGTCTTTGATAGAATTATAAATAAAGTGTTTATTTTTATAAGGAATTACATATTTTAAAAAATTAAATGCATTGAATGAGCTGTTATCAATGTCATCACTATTTTAATATTATGAAATCAGTAATTAATACTCTTCTCCATATATAATTTAATTTTATGTGACCTCAACATAGCTCTTCAGATCTGTTCATGTTGGATATTGGATAAATAGGCATGGAGTGTAAGGGGAAAGGGTGGAATAGGGGTGGTGGATGGTTAGACTATGGGTTGGCATGAGATAGTGTTAATTGGAATAGGAGCTATGAATGGGAGGCCCTACATTGGTCTGAGTTGTGCTAAGCTATGGAGGGTATGAGCAGCTGTGAGGACTGGATAGAGGGCCATTGGTTGTCATGATAGTGAAGGAACATGGGTAAGTGTGGAGAATGAGGTGGCTTGAATTGACACAGATGAGGCCTGAGAAGCCTGTGGTGGAGACTATAAGGCTGTGAGGGTTGAGGACTAGTGTGCCTCACTGTTTTTATTAGAATTGGAAGGAACTATGAAATGTAATGCCAGAGCACTGAGGTGAGTCTTTTAAGAAATTTGCCTTCATACTCAGTAACCTCTGTGTCTACTTCTGTACAGTTTCTGGGGCATAAGTATGATTACAATTAGCCACTGCCTCCATCTCTTCACCTCAGAATGAAAATCATAACAGTCCCCAGCTGGGTTTAAGGAGTTGGGAATTTTCTTGTGACTCTACATACGTGACTTAGGTGTAAAAATTCAACTGATGATCATAAAAATGAATGTCCAGTCAGTATCTTTCCTTTACTTACTCAACAAAATTTCTGTATAATTTGGGCAATCAACATTAACATTATTTAAAAGGATAATTGAAAGTATGCTAATTATTTATTGCAAATATTTAGGTGTACTTTACAGTTTGTTGGGAGTTTTGTTTAGTTTCTAGACTTGCCAGAGGGTCATCAGATAGGAAGAGGTTAGATGGTCTATGCGTGTGCAGTCTAAATAGGTAATGGAGTCAGAAGTAACAGTACTGCTGGATCTGCCACATAGAAATGGTGCAATGGCTGCTGAGAGAACAGGTAACATAACTTTAGTAACTACCAACAGTAGGCACAGCAGATAATTTATGAGGTAGTATTGCCATGCTATTATTACACACTCCAGCTAACACACTCCAGTTAACCTCACAGAGTTATTCATGACCTCTTTTTGCTGATATTTAAGTGGATCATGCATTACTTTATTCTTTATTGCTGTATTAGTTTTTTCTGGCTGCTGATACAATTATATATTTTTTGAAATTTTCTTGTATCAGCTCAAGGTTTGGATAGTCTATAATAGTGGTTTGGCTGGTGCTGAAGCATTTGCCTGTCAACTTAAGAAATGGACATGTTAGCTAGTCTGTCTTTACTTCATAAATGTGATCAACACCTAAAATCTGCCAATTGCAGAAGGATCCCAGTGACTGTGATTGTAAGTAATTTTATTCATTTGGCTCCATCCACGCTGTTTGTGAAGATACAAGAAACAACTCCCAGCGTGTAATGCACTGCTTCATCAGGGATATCACTGAGCTTTTCTTTGTAAAGAGAAATGATTTATTCTTATTCCCTCTTACTAGAGAAGAACAGGTGAAGCCTGCACAAAGGTTTGCACAGGTTGCTGATCTCCCCATGGTGCAGTGGACCACTGACCTGCATGCACATTGCATTAAGTGTATCTCATTTGAACTCTGTTGTTTTAGTGAGCTGGGAGGGTTTTCAATTTCCTTGATGAATACACTTTGTATGACCACAGGTGGCTTACCATGCAGCTGAACTTCCATTTTCCTGGTAGTAGTTATGATTTCTTCATTCGGTGGCAAATCACTGTGCTGCTTGTATTTGACACTCCACATCAAGTCCAAAGCCATTTTCTGGGTAATGAAGAAAGTCCCCTTATAACATAGTTCATAATTCTAGCCTGGTGCCTATACTCACTCAAGTCTACAATGACAACCTTGCTACTCTGGGAATGGTATAGAGCACGCCATTAATGAACCAAGCAATGCTTCCTCAGCTTGAAACACTATGGAGAAATTGTGCAGTAATTGGTTAGAAGAGTTATAAGATTATTGGTTGTATGGTAAATATTGTATAAACTGGCCATGGATGAAGACCTTTGTCACCAACAATCAGGCAAGGTGCTGAGCAGGAAGAAGTTTATCAGGAAGAAGGCAGGCTATAACTGACACGGCTCCTTACTGCCTGGAGTCTCAAATTGTTTTCCAACTGATCTGCTTGGATTTGTTGTGCACACCTCCATGGCTGTCACATCCTGATGAGGAACTTGAACCCAGACCATCTTGCCTGAAAGTCACTAAAGGTATATCATTGTGCCATAAGATGCCATTTTATGTGATTAAATAATTCGTGATTTGTATGAATAGCCTCAAACAAACTTCAACATTTTATCAACTTCCACTTCCATTACTAATCAACATATTATTTACTTTCTGACAACACAAAAATAAAAACACAGGGAAATACATGTTCCAATTCAAATTTATTAATTCACTTTGTTTATGTTATGTAATCTCCCTTGTATTTTCTATAAAGACCCTGAACTCATAGTGTGGGATAAAACTACAAGATAGAGTGCCTATTTCCATGTGCCTTTGTGTGTCTTGAAAGCTTTCTGTGCTGTCATGTTTCTGTGGTCCTATGAACTGGGGCTTCATGTGAAGCTGACTCTCTGGAATTAAGTTGGTTCTTAGGAGAACATTAGTAGCTTTCTTTAAGGCTGACAGTATTCAACATCTACATTCAACCTTCTGTGTCTGGGCTGACTGACTATATTAGCCATTCATTCCAATTCCATATTCCAGCAGCAGGTCTACAGTCAGTTTTCAGTGCTTCAGGTGCAAATCCAAATTCCTTTAAAATGTATTTAGGAATGCTGCCTCAACCGTTAAACTGGGCAATGAATTCCAGATAGTTATCACCCTGAGGGTGAAATGTTTTCCTCGTGTCACCACTAATCTTTCCATCTTAAATCTGTGCCCCTAGTAATTGACGTCACCATGAGGGGAAATGGATCTTCTCTGTCAATTCCATCAAACCCCTCATTATTTTGTATGCCTTGACTAAACTACTGATCAGCCTCCTCTGTCCTAAGGAAAACAACCCTCTGCTATCCAATCTGTCCTCATTGCTGCAATTTTCAAGCCCTGGCAACACTTCTGTAAATCTCTGGAAGATGATCACATGGGATCCAGGTGGAGCTAGCCATTTGGATACAAAATTGGCTTGAAGGTAAGAGACAAAGAGTGATGATAGAGGGCTGTTTTTTGGACTGACAACCTGTGACCAGTGGTGTGCCACAAGGATCTGTGCTGGGTCTGCAAATAATTTGGATGTGAATATAAGAGGCATTGTTCATAAGTTTGCTGATGACACCAAAATAGGTGGTGTAGTGGACAGTGAAAAAGATTATCTCAGAGTACAATGGGACTTTTATCAGATTGCCAATGGGCCAAGGTGTGGCAGATGAAATTTAATTTAGATAAATGTGAGGTGTTGGATTTTAGTAAAGCAAACAAGGGCAGTACTTATCCGGTTAATAGTAGAACTCTGGGGAGTTTTGCTGAACAAAGACACTCCTTGAAAGTGGAGTCACACATGGACAGGCTGGTGAAGAAGGCATTTGGCACGCTTGCCTTCATTGGTCAGTGCACCGAATATAGAAGTTGGGATGTCGTGTTGTGACTGTACAGGACATTGGAGAGGCCACTTTTGGAATACTATATACAATTCTGTTCAGGCTCCTAAAGGAAGGATGTTGTTAAACTTGAGAGAGGGCAGAAAAGATTTACAAGAATGCTGTTGGAACTGGAGGGTTTGAGCTATGAGAAGTAACTGAATAGGCTGGGGCTTTTTTCCCTGGAGCATTGGAGGCCAGGGTGTGACTTTATAGAGGTTTACAAAATCATGAGGGACATGCATAGAAATGCATAGTCAAGATCTTTTTCCCAGGCTGAGTCCAAAACTAGAGGCCATCGGTTTAAGATGAGAACAGGAAGAACCTTATTGCTTCAGAAAGAATAGAGAAGAGTCATAAGTTATACAGCACAGAAACATGTCCTTCAGTCCAACTTGTACATGTCAACCAGACATCCTAAATAAATCTCATCCCATTTGCCAGCATTTGGACAATATCCTTCGAAACGCTTCCTATTCATCCATCCTATATATCTATCCAGATGCATTTTAAATGTTGTAATTGTACCAGCCTCCACCACTTCTTCTGGCAGCTCATTCCATACACGCAGCACCTTCTTCATGAAAAAGCTGCCCCTTAGGTCCGCTTTCAAGGACCTCCAAGATCTACACTCCAAGGTCTCTTTGTGGGTCAACAACACCTGTCAGAACCTTCCCATTAAGTGTATAGGTCCTGCCCTGATTTACCTTTCCAAAATTCTGCATCTCAGATTTATCTAAATTAAACTCCATCTGCCACTTTTCAGCCCATTGGCCCATCTGATCAAGATCCCGTTGTACTCTGAAGTGAACTGCTTCGTTGTCCACTATACCACCAATTTTGATGCTGTCTGCAAGCTTACTTACCATTCCTCGCATGTTCACATCCAAATCATTTACATAAATGACAAAAAGCAGTGGACTCTGCACCAATCCTATGGCACACCGCTGATCACAGGCCTCCAGTCTAAAAAGCAATCCTCCACCATCACCACCCTCTGGGTTCTATCTTTGAGCCAGTTCTGTATCCAAATGGCTAGTTCTCCCTGTAATCTATGTGATCTAATCTTGCTAACCAGTCTAGCATGAAGAAACTTGTCAAAAACCTTACTGAAATCAATATAGATCACGTCCACCATTCTGCCCTCATTAATTCTCTTCGTTACTTCAAAAAATTCAATCAAGTTTGTGAGACACGATTTCCCATGCACTAAGCCATGTTAACTATCCTTAATCAGTCCTTGCCCTTCCAAATACATGTAAATCCTGTCCCTCAGGATTCCGTCCAACAACTTGCCCACCCTAATGTCAGGCTCACTGATCTTTAGTTCCCTTTTCCTTACCATCTTTCTTAAATAGTAACACCACGTCAGACTTCTGGCACCTCACTGATAGAAATATCTCAGCAAGGCCCCAAGCAATCAAATCCCTAGCTTCCTACAATGTACCATGACACGCCTAATCAGGTCCTGGGGATTTATCCACCTTTATGAGTTTTAAGACATCCAGCAACTCCTCCTCTGTAATATGGACATCTTTCAAGATGGGTTATTTATTTCTCCACATCCTCTATCTTCCATATCATTCTTCACAGTAAACACTGATGCAAAATACTCATTTGGTATCTCCTCCATATTCTGTGGTTCCACACATAAGTTGCCTTGCTGATTTTTAAGGCACCCTATTCTCTCCCTAGTTACCCTTTGTCCTTAATGTATCTATAAAAACACTTTGGATTCTACTTAACCCTATTTGCTAAAGCTATCCCCTTTTTTGCCCTGCTGATTTCCCTCTTAAGAATATTCCTATTGCCTTTGTACTCTTCAAGAGCTTCTCGATCTCTGCTGTCTGTACTTGTCTATACTTCCTTCATTTCCTTAACCAAAACCTCAATTTCGCTAGTCATCCAGCATTCCCTACACCTACCAGCCTTGCCTTTCACTCGAACAAAAACATACTGTCTCTGGATTCTCGTTATCTCACTTTCAAAGGCCTCCCATTTTCCAGTTGTCCCTTTACCTACGAGCATCTGCCCGCAATCAACTTTTGAAAGCTGTTGCCTAATGCTGTCAAAATTGGTCTTCCTCCAGTTTAGATCTTTAACTTTTGGATCCAGTCTATCCTTCTCCATCATTATTTTAAAATTAATAGAATCATGGTTAACGGTCCCAAAGTGCTGCCCCACTGATACCTCAGTCATCTGCCCTGCTTTATTTCCCAAGATTAGGTCAAGTTTTGCACCTTTGCTAATAGGTACATCCACATACTGAATCAGAAATGCTTTTTTGGTACACACTTGACAAATTCCTCTCCATCCAAGCTCCTAGCATTAAGGCATTACCAGTCTATGTTTGGAAAGTTAAAATCCCCTACCATAACCACCCTATTTTTCTTACAAATAACTGAGATCTACTTACAAATTTATTTCGTAATTTCCCACTGACTGTTTGGGGGGGTGTTATTGAACAATCCCAATAATGTGATCATCACTTTCTTATTTCTCAGTTCTACCCAAGTAACTTCGCTAGAATGTACAAACATCACACAGACAGTTGCTGAAGTGTGGAATAGAATCTGAGTCGCTGGCAGGTGACACAGCAGCGGTAACCACTAAGCAAATGTCATAGTAAAATCCACATGAACAACATGCAATACACTACACCAATTAATTCTCCTTGTTATTTCCTCAAAATTCAATGAAGTTTGGCTCTTAATGTGATGAGAAAGCCTCTTTGGATTTTCTTTCATTTTACTGGCCAATTTGTTTCGCATCTTCTTTTTGCTTTGCTAATTACCTTTACCAGCTCACACTTATACTTTATATATTCCTTAATATATCCATATATATGCATAAAAATGTTATTAGTGTTATATTAATAGTATTATTTATAACATGATTACAAGAGGTAAGCCTCCCTTCAACCATATCAAAATGTTTTCTAGATAGCTTCTTTGAACAACATGTTCTGGAGCCCACCAGAGAGCTGGCTTTACTAGATATGGTAATGAACAGCTTGATAGGATTAATTAATGAACTCATAGTGAACATGGCCCTAGATAGAAATTATCACAATATGGTTTACTTTTACATACAGCTGATGAGAGAAGAATAGGTTAATAGATATGTAGTGGTAGACATTTAATTGGAATTTCAGAATACTCAAAATAGATGTATTCCAACAAGAAAGTAAAATTCCAAGGAGAGGATCCACCATCTGTGGTTTGCTAAAGAAATTTGAAGATAATATTGACTTAAAGAAAAAAAATATAAAATTATGCAAATATGGATGGCTGGACAGAGATTGGGCAGAATATTTCCAAAAACAAAAGATGACTAAAATTAATACTGCCAATTCTGATATAACATAATAATTCAGTTCATGTGTGATCTCGCATTATAAGACAATTGTGCAATAGCTATGCCATTTAAAATAATAGGGCCGGAATCATGTTATATCCAATACAGGTAAGGCAAGTTTGCATTCTGCAATTTCTTCTAAAATTTTCAATGTAAAATCTTCAATCGTTTTAAAGACAATTTGCAATGAAAAAACACGCATTGTAACTGTAATGGAAAATAAAGAGGTGGCAGTTGAATCAACTAGTTATTTTTGCATTGATTTTCATTATGGAGGGCACAAATAATGTCCCATAAGTAGTTTAAATCAGAAAATGAAGAAGGGGCAAAGTCAACAAATTGCAATCACTGTGGACTGACAAGTCTCTGGGTCTTGATGGACTTAGAGTCATAGAGTCATAGAGATGTTATGCATGGAAACAGACCCTTCAGTCCAACTGACCATGCTGACCAGATTACCCAACACAATCTAGGTTCCACCTGCCAGCAGCTGGCCCATATCCCTCCAAACCCTTCCTATTCATGTACCCATACAGATGCCTTTTAAATGTTGCAATTGTACAGGTATCTCTTCTAGCTTACCAGTCCATTTCACACTCTCCTCTTCTACAATACGGTCCCTCATGATTTTGTAAACCTCTATACGGTCACCCCACAGCCTTCGACTATCCAGGGAAAACAGCCCAGCCTTTTCAGCCTCTTCCTATAGCTCAAATCCTCAAAAGAAATGGCCAGTCAGATTATTGGTGCATTTATGTTAATTTTCCAAAGCTCCCTAGATTCAAGATAAGCTTCAACTAAATTTGAAAATAACAATTTTAAATTTCTAATTCCAAAGGGTACAATTATGCACCATTTGACATTCTAAGCATGAGAAAGGTAGAAAGCAAGAAGCTACAAGCTAGTTCGCTTAAAATCTGCTGTCGAGAAAATGTTAGAAACTTTCATTAAAGAAGTAATTGTAGAACGCTCAGAAAATTACAAGGCAATCTGGTGCCATTATAATGGTTTTATGAAAAGGAACTCATGAATAACTAATAGAATTTGTTTTGGGCAAGTAACAATGCAATGGATAAAGTGAACTGGTGAATGTAATGTACTTCGATTTCCAGAAGGAATTTGACCAGTTCCCAAATCAAATTGTCTTATAGAAAAAAAGCTATAATAAAGAAATAAAGAAGTAACAACATACAGCATGGATAAGGAATAAATGGCTCATTTCTGGTTGGCAAGATACAAGAAGAGGTATGTCACAGAGATTAGATTAGATTACTTACAGTGTGGAAACAGGCCCTTCGGCCCAACAAGTCCACACTGACCCGCCGAAGCGTAACCCGCCCATACCCCTACATTTACCCCTTACCTAACACTACGGGCAATTTAGCATGGCCAATTCACCTGACCTGCACATCTTTGGACTGTGGGAGGAAACCGGAGGAAACCCACGCAGACACAGGGAGAACGTGCAAACTCCACACAGACAGTCGCCTGAGGCGGGAATTGAACCCGGGTCTCTGACGCTGCGAGGCAGCAGTGCTAACCACTGTACCACCGTGCTGCCCACATAGATTTCCCCAGAGATTTGTGTTAAACTCTCAACATTTTTCAATTTATATAAATGATGTGAAGGAAGGGACTGAGGATATGGTTATTTTATTTATGATGATACCATAATAAGACCATAAGAAATAGAAACAGGAGCAAGCCATTTGGCCCCTTGAACCTGTTCCACCATTCAATTAGATCATAACTGATCCAACATCCCTCACATACACTTTCCTGCCCTTTCCCCACAATACTTGTTTTCCTGTTAATCAAGAATCTTAAATCTGAAATATGCCCAAGGACTCTGCCCCCAAAGTTCTCAGTGGCAAGGTGATCCAAAGACTCTCAATCTATTCATTGCGAGGCAGAAGGCGGCACAGCAGCTCATTGGTTAGCACTGCTGTCTCAGCGCCAGGGACCTGTGTTCGATTCTACCTCAGGCTCTGTGGGTTTGCACATTCTCCCCATAGATTTCCCCGAGATGCTCTGGTTTTCTCCCGCAGTCAAAAGATGTGTGGGTTAGGTGGATTGGTCATGCTAAATTGTCCATGGTGTCCAGGAATGCGTAGGCTGGCTGGATCAGCTCTGGGAAATGCAGGGTTATAGGGTTAGGATTGGAGTGGTGGGGGTGAATGGGTCTTGATGGGATGCTCTTTGGAAGGTCAGCGTGGATTTGATGGGCTGAATGGCCTGCTTCCACACTGTTGGGACTCTATCTCTCTAGAATAAACTCTTCCTCATCTCAGCCTTAAATCACACCCTTTTGTTTGAGATTATATCTCTGATCCTAAATTCTCCAATGAGGAGAAACATCCTCTCAGCAATTACCCCATCAATCCCCAAACCATCTTATATGTTTCAATGAGAATGCCTTTCATTCTTCTGAACTCCAATGTGCAGTCCCAACCTGTTTAGTCTTTATTTATATGATAGTCTCTCCAATATGAGAGATCATCCTAATGAACTTCCCCTGAAGTGCCTCAATTGAAATTGTATATTTGCTTAAATAAGGGGATGAAAACTGCTGACAGTACTTCAGACGAGGTGTCACCTTATACAGTTGCACCGTACAGTTGCAGTAAGACATCCCTACTTTTGCACTCCAACTCCCTTGAAATAAGGGCCAAAATTCCATCAGCCTTCCTGATTACATGCATCAGGAGAAAGTGAGGACTGCAGATGCTGGAGATCAGAGTCGAGAGTGTGGTGCTGGAAAAACACAGCAGGTCAGGCAGCATCCGAGTAGCAGGAGAATCAATGTTTCGGGCATAAGCCCTTCACTAGGATGCTGCCTGACCTGCTGTGTCTTTCCAGCACCACACTTTCAACTCTGATTACCTGCAGCACCTGCGTGCTAGCTTTCTGTGTTTCATGCAAAAGTATTTCTAAGTAGCTTTGTGATGTAGCTTTCTGCAGTTTTTCTCCACTTAAATAATACTCTTATATTCTCTCTTCTAAAATGAACAAATTTGCATATCTCTCTATAAATTGTCTGTATCCCTCTCACAACCGGCCTTTCCACCTATTTTTGTGCCATCTGAAAACTTGGATACAGTACATTCGCTTCCTTCTTCAAACTCATTAATAAACATTGTGAAGTGTTGTAGCCACAACACTGATAACTGTGAAACCCCACTAGTCACAGGTCACCAAGCTGAAAAAGAACCCTTTGTTCCCACTCTGTTTCCCACCCATGAGTCAATTCTCTATGTTAACATTTTTACAATGAGAATGATAAACCTGTCTGTTAATTAAAATCAAACACTCCGACGCCACTGCACTGCTGAAGTTTGGTACAAATTTCCGGTAAAATCTGCAGTCTAAAAAAATCGTAGCACCTCTTTCTTTGAGAATGGTGGTGAGAATTCCTTGTTGGCCTTCGTCTTCACATTCCTTGGGGTTCATCCTTCTATGTCTGATGTTATGTCCCAAGAATGTCACATCTGCCTTTGTGAATTCTGTTTATTTCCAGTTTTGCTTCTTTCCAGGAGCTCTGCCAACTGTACCACGTGATCGTTCCATGAATGGCTAAAGATCACCACATCGTCAAGATAAACAGCACAAAATTTTTAATCTGACCACAATACAAGGTACCTGCCAATAACTACGCAGTGAGTCCAACATTGTGATGTAAGTGGCTTGTCCAACTTTCTCTATACAGTCCCCCAATCTTGGTATTGGGTATGAGTCTGATTTTGTTATGGTGTTGACCTTCTGATAATCCACACAAAATCGTTGAGTCACCTCAGGTTTGGGAACTAACATGACTGGCAAACTCTACTCGGTCTGACTTGGTTCGATGATGTCTTCCTTGAGCATCGAATCCACATCCTTCTGGACATGTACGGCTTTGAGAGGATTAAGCCTGTAGGGGTGTTGTTTTATCAGAACAGCATTCACTACTTTCATCTCGTGCACAATAATATTGATCTTCCCCATTCTATTCCTGCATATGTCCTCATACTGCTGCAACAAACCTTTCAACTTGGTTCTTGGTCTTGAGACAGATAGCTTCCCATCTTTATCCCATTCTTCAAGGACTTCCTCATTATATAAAGTATTTTGAGGCACATCAAGATCCACACCATCTGGATTTGATTTCCAATCTGCGGGGCAGTAACTAACGCCTGTTTCTCTGGTGGCTTTCCTAGCCTCAGGCAAATTTTACTAGTACAGCAAAATTCAACTACATCCTTATGTAGTCCAGGTAAATAGATGTGTTTTTGTACCTAGCCTGAGTCTTCCTCATACCTAGATGACATCCTACTGGTAATTCATGTGCTACCCATAATACTTCCTGTCTTTATTAGTCTGAATAACTAAAGAAGAACATGAAATTTCGATGCACAAAACAACTTCAGCTCCTCGAAAACTGAGTTAGGGAACAGGAGCTGGAGCTGGATCAACTTCAGATCATTCGGGAGGTGGAGGGAGTTATTGAGAGGAGTTACAGGGAGGTAGTCACACCTCAGGTACAAGAAGAAGGTATGGGTGACTGTCAGATGACGGAAAGGGAACAGCAGGCAGTGCAGGGATCCCCTGTGGCCGTTCCCCTCATCAACAAGTATACCGTTCGAATACAGTTGGGGGATCAACTTAACAGGAGTAAGCAATGGGACACAGGACTCTGACACAGAGTCTGATCCTGTTGCTTGGAGGGAAGGGGGAAGAGGAGCAGAGCATTAGTCATTGGGGACAGACAGGAGAAACTCACAGTTTGTGTGTTGCCTCCGAGGTGCCAGAGTTCATGATGTCTCTGATTGTGTTTTCAGGATCCTTGAGGGGGAGGGGGAGCAGCCCCAAGTTATGGTCCACATAAGTACCAATGGCAAAGCTAGGAAGAGAGATGGGGATTTAAGGCAGATATTCAGGGAGCAAGGGTGGAAGCTTAGAGCTAGGACAAACAGACTTGTTATCTCTGTTTTGTTGCGAAGAAGAGGGAGAGAGAGGAGTTGAATACATGGCTACAGGGATGGTGCAGGAGCGAGGGTTTTGGATTCCTGGATAATTGGGGCTCTTTCTGAGATAGGTGAGACCTCTACAAACAGGATGGTCTTCATCTGAACTCGAGGGTACCAATATCCTCGGTGGTGGGGGTGATATTTGCAAATGCCCTTTGGGTGGGTTTGAACTAATTCAGCAGGGGGATGGGAACCCGAACTATGTTTGAGTATATAGGAGGTTAAGAGTAGGGAGTTCCATAATAAGGTTTAGGGGTTGCAAGAGGGCACAGGCAAGTAAGAAGTTGGTTTGAAGTTTGTCGATTTCAAAGCCAGGAGCATCTGGAATAAGGTGGGTGAACTTGCAGCGTGGGTTGGTACCTGGGATTTCGATGTTGTGGCCATGTTAGAGGCATGGGTAGAGCAAGTAGAGCATGGTTGTGCAGGTTCCGAGATTTAAAAGTTTTGGTAAGAACAGGGAATGTAGTAAAAGAGGTAGGGGTGTGGCATTGTTAGTCAAGGACTGTAGAAAGGACATTTGAGGACTCATCAACTGAGGTAATATGGGCTGAGATTAAAAACAGGAAAGGAGGTCACCCTGTTGGTAATTTTGTAAAGGCCTCTGAATAGTTCCAGAGATTTAGGGGAAAGGATAGCAAAGACAATTCTCAATTGGAGCTCGAATGTTAGAATAATTATTACGGGGGACTTCAACTTCCCAAATATTGACTGGGAATACGAGATTTCAAGTGCTTTATATGGGTCAGTTTCTGTCCAATGTGCGCAGAACGGTTTTCTGACACAGTATGTAGACAGGCCAACTAGGGGCGGGGCCACATTAGATTTGTTACTGGGTAATGCACTCAGCCAGGTGTTGGATTTGGAGGTAGGTGAGCACTTTGGTGATAGTGATCACAATTCAGTTGTGTTTACTTTAGTGATGGAAAGGTATGCACCAGGAGTCAAGAGTTACAGCTGGTGGAAAGGCAATTCTGATGTGATTAGACAAGATTTAGGATGCATAGAGGGGAAGTAAACTGCAGGGGATGGGCACAATAGAAATGTGGAGTTTATTCAAGGAACGGCTACTTTGCGTCCTTGGTAAGTACGTATCTGATAGACAGGGAGGAGGTTGTCGTTTATAAGAGCCGTGGTTTACTAAGGAAGTTGAATCTCTTGTCAAGAGGAAGAAGAAGGCTTATGTTAGGATGCGATGTGAGGGCTCAGTTATGGTGATTGAGTGTTACAAGGTAACTAGGAAATGCCTAAAGACAGAGCTAAGATGAGCGAGGAGGGGACATGAAAAGTTGTTGGTGGATAGGATCAGGGAAAATACTAAAGCTTTCTAAAGGTATATAAGGGATAAAAGAATGACTAAGATTAAGGCCAATCAAGGAGAGTAAGTGAGACGTTGTGCATGGAATGAGAGGAGATAGGGGAAACTTGAAATGTATATTTTTTGTCAGTATTCACACTGGAAAAAGACAATGTTATTGAGGAGAATACTGAAAAACAGGTTAATAGACTAGATGAGACTGAGATTCACAAGGAGGATACATTAGAAATTATGCAAAGTGTGAAAACAGATAATTCCCCTGGGCCGGATGGGATACAAGGATTCTCTGGGAAGCCAGGGAGGAGATTGCCAAGCCTTTGGCTTTGATCTTTATGGAGTCATTGTCTACAGGAATAGTACCTGAAGACTGGAGGATAGCAAATGTTGTTTCCTTGTTCAAGAAGGGGAGTCTGGTAGGGGAGTCTACCAAGTGTGGTAGAAACAAACCAGTGACCCTTACTTTGGTTGTGGGTATAGTGTTGGAAAAGGTTATAAGAGCCTTGATAGGAATAAGTTGATTAGGAATAGTCAACACGGTTTTGTGAAAGATAGGTCGTGCCTCACAAAACTTATTGAGTACTTTGGGAAGGTGACCAAACAGATGGATGAAGGTAAAGCCTTTGATGTGGTGTACATGGATTTCAGTAAGGCATTTGATAAGGATACCTATGGTAGGCTGTTGCACACAATATGGAGGCATGGGATTGAGGGTGATTTAGCAGTTTGGATCAGAAATTGGCTAGCTGAAAGTCGACAGATGGCTGATGGGAAATGTTCATCCTGGAGATCAGTTTCTAGTGGTGTACTGCAAGGATCTGTTTAGGGTCCACTGCTGTTTGTCATTTTTATAAATGACCTGGATGAGGGCGTAAAAGGACGGGTAAGTAAATTTGTGGATGACACTAAGGTCAGTGCAGTTGTGGATAGTGCCAAAGGTTACAGATAAATGGAATGTATTGCAGAAAAGTGTGAGGTGATTCACTTTGGAAGGAGCAACAAGAACAAAGAATACTGCGTAATGGTAACTTGAGGAGTGTAGATGAACAGAGAGATCTCAATGTCCATATATCCCTGAAAGTTGCCACCCAGGTTGATAGGGCTGTTAAGAAGGCATATAGTGTGTTAGTTTTTATTGGTAGAGGGATCGAGGTTCGGAACCATGAGGTCATGCTGCAGCTGTACAAAACTCTGGTGTGGCCACACTTGGAGTATTGCATTCAGTTCTGGTCACGGCATTATAGGAAGGATGTGGAAGCTTTGGAAAGGGTTCAGAGGAGATTTACTAGGATGTTGCCTAAAAGTTGAAGGACTTGTTGCTGTTTTCGTCAGAGAGAAGGTTGAGAGGTGACTTAATTGAGACATACAAGACAATCTGAGGATTGGATTTGGTGGACAGTGAGAGCCTTTTTCCTAGGATGGTGACGGCTAGCATGAGGGGACATAGCTTCAAATTGAGGGGTGATAGATATAGGACAGATGTCAGAGGTAGTTTCTTTACTTAGAGAGTAGTAGGAGAGTGGAATGCACTGCCTACAACAGTTGTAGTCTCACCAACTTTATGGGCATTTAAATAGTCATTGGATAAGCATATCGATGAGAATGGAATAGTGTAGGTTAGATGGGCTTCCGATTGGTTTCTCAGGGCGCCGTAAAATTGAGGGCCAAAGGGCCTGTACTGCGTTGCAATGTTCTTTGTTGCATGTTCTATGTATACTACCAGTAACACAATCTGGTGCACTTCCTCCCATTTCTCCTCTGCACTAACCTGCCATGGTCTCCATTTTCATCTTAGGATTCTATCCTTAAGATAATAACCCTTGGGAATAAATTTTGATTCTTTTTCTGAGTATGCATCATGATATAGATCTTTTAATATCTCATATTGCTATTAGCTTTTCAGCACTAAACACCTCTGCTTGTTCAGGTTTTTCTTGTACCATTACATCAATTAGGGTGTCAGCTAACTGAACTGCAACTTGTTCGCCTTTCTCTTTTGTTTTTCTTTCTTGCTGTAACTTATGATAGTAGGATCTTGTTACTGCACAATCTAGAAAAATTACAGGTTTTTTTTTTCTTTTAACTCCTCAGTTCCCTGGTTCTCCTTCGGTTTTTCCACTACAAGGTGCCTTGGATCCTGCTGGATATTGTTTCAAAGAACAAACTGTATTCCTGGAACTGTTACTCTGTCAATCACTTCCATTATTATTTCCCCAGCCTTGATTTGGCTCTCCAACCTGATCTTACACAGGGGAATGTTAAATTTCTGTCTAATTATTCCACAAAGTATCACCCTGTTGGATAATATACCAGAAAGAATGCAAATATTTTCATCTATTACCATTAGAGACTGACCAGATCCAGTATCTCTTAAAATTGTAACTTCTTTCCCTTCTCCCCTTGTTCTTCTTGAGTAAACTTTACCCACAGAGGTGAAGTCATCATAGAGATTGGGCAGTGGGCTGTGCACTCTCCAACAGCTCCTTGATTTCTACCAGGTTTTCCTTTACTACCTCCAGTTATCCCATGGTTTAGCCTCTTTTACCACATCTCTTCCTTTCTTCAACAACCAGCACTGGTACTTTACATGTCCCACAGTAGAAATACCTAAGGCTTTTCACCTCCTTTTCACCACCTTGTGCTTCTTTTTTCACCTGTGGTAAACTATTTTCAGGGTGATCTTCTTTTCATTTTGTAATAAAGGATCTCTATGCAATTTTTATTCCATACAGGATGAAATTCTTGTCGGAAGGTAAATTTAAACTTACTCATGCATATTCATCTGCTATCTCTGCAGCTCTTCTCACTTCTTGAACTTTCTGTTCATCTACATGAGTTTTTATCATCTTTCCTCCAGCAGAATAATCTATCTTAGAGGTCACATGTCTTGTCTAATTTTAAGGCCTGCACCCATCTATCAAAATTGGTCTGTTTAATTTTTTTCCACTCAGCATAAATCTGACCTGTTTTTTTCGTTACGTTTCTGAACTACTGTCTACGTACTTTTGGTACCAATTCATAGGCACTCAAAATAGCCTGTTTGTCATCTGCGTAATCTCTTGACCAATCTCTGACAGCGTTGCAAATACCTCACTCGCCCTGCTGATCAGCTTAGTCTGAACTAGCATTATCCACAAGTTCTCTGGCCACTATATTGGCCTAGCCAATTTTTCAAATGAAATAAAAAAGGCTTCAACATCTTTCTCATCGAAATGTGGCAATGTTTTAACATATTTGTATATATCCCTACCATGTCTTTGGGATCAATGGGTTTGCTCATCATCACTCTCCTCCTCCCTAAGCCTACCTTCTGATTTCATTCTTTTAAATTGACTTTCCTTTCAATTTGCAACTTTGGAAGTTCAAACTCTCTCTAGCCAATTTCTCAAATGAAATAAAAAAGGCTTCAACATCTTTCTCATCGAAATGTGGCAATGTTTTAACATATTTGTATATATCCCTACCATGTCTTTGGCATCAATGGGTTTGCTCATCATCACTCTCCTCCTCCCTAAGCCTACCTTCTGATTTCATTCTTTTAAATTGACTTTCCTTTCAATTTGCAACTTTGGAAGTTCAAACTCTCTCTCTTTTTCTTTCTCTTCTCTCTCTTTTTGCTGAGTTAAGAACCTTATCTTCCTTTCTTTTCCTTTTCTCTCTGCTCCGCTAAGAACCTTCTCTCCCTTTGTTTCTTCTCTAATGTTTCATCTGCAATTGAATTTTACCCATTTCCAAAAAGTCTAATGGTCTTTCCAGCACATTTAAAAGTTGAGCTATTTCAGTAATTTCATCTTTTTTTTCAGAGACCCAGGCAATTCCAGTGCCAGTTTGTCTGCCAATTGCAGCAGCTTTTCCTTATTTGCCTTTTGTAAAACTCCCAAAGTCACTTCTTCCACCTCCAGAAAACATTTAGTAATTGAAAATGCCATTTCTCTCACTTTTAATCTAACCAATTACAAATAGCCAAAATTATAAGATTTTTCTCATCTAAGTTTTATTTAAAGATCTAGGACACTAATCGGCAGGTGTATATAAATTTGCTGGGACCATTCGTACCCCAAATCTGTTGAAATCTGTCCAAATCTATCCAGATCCTGAACCTGATCCATCTAGATCCATCTAAACCTGTCCAATCCTGTCCAAATCCCAGACTGGATCTGTCCAAATCTAGATGATGAGCCCACAAACTGTTACAATGTGGAGAACAAACACCCATATTAATTAAAATCAAACACCCATAAAAGCTCACTTTGCCTCGTAAAATGTATGAGTAAATGAAAAAGAACACCTAATTTCCACTATTTGAAGAAAAATAGCAATTTATTTTCCTAACTCTAATTGTGACCACTAAACAAGACTATTAACAAATCCAAGCCCCCATTTTTCTGAACTAATAATTACAAGTTTATTAATACGCTATTCTAATAACACAATTATTAAACATTACATTAACTTAATTTCTCAAAGTTCGTACAGATGGTCTTCTCCTCTTCCTTCAGTCTTCCTTCCTCTTCTTCCTGAGTCTGCTGTCTTCTCCATGGGTCTTCTTCTTTCTTTTTAGTGCGAGAATTTTTTAATAGGAAAAAGTACCTTTTGATAGATAATGCCTTCCAAGAGATTTCTTTTTGAGAGCTTTCAGAGCTCCTTTTAGATGACATGTGCTCTCCAATTTGATGTGTAGTTAACTATCTGGCTTGATGGCAGTTGCTCTGACCAATTTTCAAAATGTCCGCATTTTTATACTCCCAGCATTGTTCCCTGTCATTGGTTTGATGTTGTCAATACAATAAATTCATACTTAATTGGGTTTTAGTATCCTGAGCATAATTTAAATTAATTGGTTATTTTTGAATTGTTGTCAAAAAAGCAACCAACACTTAGGTATCCATTTAACAGCCAATTGTTACATGCATTTATTTTGGAACAATCTGTCTCTTAGCTGTTGTTTTCTGCAGCTGGTTGTATTTTAAATTTACTTTAAATTCAGAAAACACTTTCTATCTTAAAGTGCACATACACACTTTCGACTTTGTAACAATATACTATTTTTTGAGTGCGAGCAGCAGCAGAGTTTAAAGGAACAGCTAAGGTGAGACAGTTTGTTTTAAAATTACTTACCGGTAGCGGGCAGCGGTGTTTTTTTTTCACTTCACAGAAAGAGCGGGAGCAGCAGGGGGAAGTGACGAAGACCAGAGGGGCAGCCGGGTAGGTTTTTTTCCCCTATAAAAGCGCGCAGGAGGGGGGTTTAAACTAACTCTGCAGGGGCATGGGAAACTACACTGTAGCTTTAGGGTGCAGAACCTGGAGTGTTAGGAACATGGCATCAATCTCAAAGGAGGGTGCCTGTAAACAGGAAAGTGTCTTGAAGTGTGTATACTTCAATGCAAGAAGTATACGAAATAAGGTAGGTGAACTTGCAGCGTGGGTTGGTACCTGGGACTTCGATGTTGTGGCTATTACGGAGACATGGGTAGAACAGGGACAGGATTGGCTGTTGCAGGTTCCAGGGTTTAAATGTTTTAGTAGGGTCAGAGGTGGAGGTAAAAGAGGGGGAGGTGTGGCATTGCTTTTCAAAGATCGTATTACAGCGGTGGAAAGGACGATGGATGAAGACTCGCCATCTGAGGTAGTTTGGGCTGAGGTTAGGAATAGGAAAGGTGAGGTCACCCTGTTAGGAGTTTTTTACAGGCCTCCTAATACTCCTAGAAACGTAAAAGAAAGGATTGCGAGGATGATTCAGGAGAAGAGTGAAAGTAATAGGGTGGTTGTTATGGGGGACTTTAACTTTCCTGATATTGATTGGGAAAGCTATAGCTC
>NC_057715.1:48806825-48813062 GCF_004010195.1 Chiloscyllium plagiosum
GCACCTTTCCACAATCTGTTTCCCCATCTGTTTCTCCACATCTCTGCTGCTATTTGGGGGCCTATAGTAAACACCCAACAAGGTGACTGCACCTTTCCTATTTCTGACTTCAGCCCATACTACCTCCAGAGGCGGATCCCCCTCAAACTTCCTTTCTGCATTTCTAATTAGCAATGCCACCCCTCCTCCTTTTTTCCCACCCTCCCTAATTTTACTGAAACACCTGTAACCAGGAACCTCCAACAGCCATTCCTGTCCCTCATCTATCCACGTTTCCGTGATGGCCACAGCATCGTAGTCCCAGGTACCGATCCACGCCTTAAGTTCACCCACCTTGTTTCTGATACTCCTTGCGTTGAAGTATACGCATTTGAACCCATCTCTGTGTCCGCAAGTATTCCCTGTCAGTGCTACCTTCTCCACAGCCTCCCTACAGTCTTTTGCATCCTGACACACAGCTAGCTTACTTGCTGGACTACAAGTCCGGATCCCATCCCCCTGCCAAATTAGTTTAAACCCCTCCCCGAAGAGTGCTAGCAAACCTACCCTCCAGGATATTGGTGCCCTTCTGGTTCAGGTGCAACCCGTCCTGTTTGTACAGGTCCCACCTTCCCCAGAATGCAGTCCAATTGTCCAAATATCTGAAGCCCTCCCTCCTACACCATCCTTGCAGCCACGTGTTCAACTGCACTGTCTCCCTATTCTTTGCCTCACTGTCACGTGGCACCGGCAACAACCCAGAGATGACGACTCTGTCTGTCCTAGCTTTTAGCTTCCAGCCTAACTCCTTGAGCTCTTGAATGACCTCCCCACCTCTCTTCCTACCTATGTCGTTGGTGCCAATGTGTACCACGACTTCTGGCTGCACACCCTCCCCCTTAAGGATTCTGAGGACACGGTCCGAGACGTCTCGGAACCTGGCACCCGGGAGGCAATAAACCATCCTAGAGTCTCGCCCATGCCCACAGAATCGCCTGTCCGACCGTCTAACTAGAGAGTCGCCTATAACTAGCGGTCTCCTCCTCTCCCCCTTTCCCTTCTGAGTCTCAGAGCCACAGACCCCTTCACTGCAGCTTACACCTGCAACGCTGTCCCCCCCAACAGTTTCCAAAGCTGTATATTTATTTTTTAGGGGAACGACCACAGGGGAACCCTGCACTGCCTTCTTCTTCCCCTTCCCACCTCTAACTGTTACCCAGCTACCTCTGTTCTCTGGCGTAGCTATGTCCCTGTAGCTTCTATCTATCACCCTCTCAGCCTCTCGAATAATCCTCAGTTCATCCAACTCCAGTTCCAGTTCCCTAACTCGTTCTGTGAGGAGCAGGATCTGACTGCATTTCCTGCAGATGAAGTCGGCAGGAGTATCGGTGGTCACCCCTACCTCAAGCATCCGGCAGGAGGAACATTCCACTGCCTGCGCTGCCATTACTCTACACTTCGTCTCCAAAGCAAGAACACTGAGTACCTTACCTGTGAACTTTAAAGTTAGGTTAGAGGAGGAGGATGGGAGGGAGGCCCTACTGTGTAGGGCCTGGGGACTAGAACACACCCGCTCAAATATCAATCACCTTCCTGACTAGCTCTATGCTCCAACCTCACTTCCGCCCAGCTCGCGCCGCTCTCTGCTGAGAAAAGACCGTTGGCGTCGAGGTAAGTTCTTTATATATCACTTACCTTCCCGACTAGCTCTGCGCTCCAACCTCACTTCCGCTCAGCTCGCGCCGCTCTCTGCTGAGAAAAGGACATCAACTCTGATTTCTCGACAGATGCTGTCAGATTAGCTAAGCTTTTCCAGCAATTCTGAGAAAGGATCATTCAACCCAAAATGTTAACTCTGACGTCTCTCCACAGAGGCTGCCAGACCTGTTGAGCTTTTGCAGGAATTCCTGTTTTTGTTTCTGATTTACAGCATCTGTAGTTCTTAAGATTTTAGTGGATGAATAAAGTGTGTTTTGTTTTAAATCCAGTACTTTGACCAGTAGAATTGTGTCTGGAATGCAACACATTACATTTAACTTTAAAAATAGAAAACATTTCTATCTTCTGAATATTTTGGGGGTTGGAGGGAGGCTTCACCTAGTCCATAACTATTTCGATCTATGGTAGTTTATCTTTCTCTTAGCATCTTTACTCCATACTAAGATGGATCTTTGCTGAGAGTCATGAATTACCTCCTCAAACAATGGTAAGCAAGAAAGTTATGAAGAGGAGGACGTAAGCAAAGAAATATCCATAGCTTAAGTGAGTGAGCAAACCTCTGGCAAATTGTCATTTCTATGCCTTCATTGTCTGATTTCGATTTAGATTCCCTACAGTATGGAAACAGGCCCTTCGGCCCAACCAGTCCACACAGACTCTCCGAAGAGCAACCCACCCAGACCCATTTCCCTCTGACTAATGCACCTAACACTATGGGCAATTTTAGCATGACCAATTCACCTGACCTGCACATCTTTGGATTGTGGGAGGAAACCAGAGCACCCGGAGGAAACCCACGCAGACTTGGGGAGAATGTGCAAACTCCACACAGTCGCCCGAGGCTGGAATCGAACCCTGGTGCTGTGAGACAACAATGCTAACCACCAAATGGAGTATAATGTGGTAAAATATGAGATCTGGGTATCCTCCTGCATGGATTGCAAAAGGTCAGTATGCACAAAAACAAGTCATTAGGAAAACTAATAGAATATCATTTATTGCAAAGGGAAGTGAAGACAAAAGTAGAAAAGTATGTGGCCAGTGCCCATAGATGTTGGCACCTAGTTTCCAACATAGAGATCATTTGTAGCAAACTATTACTAGCTGAATTGGCCATATATTCAGCGTGGTTACCATATCAAGTTTTCTCAACATCTTGCTTGTTTGGCAATTTGGTAAAATAGAAAGCTAATAGTAATGAGGTGAGTTGGGCCATTAACAAGATGCTTTATTGGCATCAGTTGCCTATTGAGAAATTCACCTCACCATTTGTGGAAAGGATAAAAGATGGAGTGATATCAAGATTGGCCTTGACAGGCTTGTTGTCTCATGCTACCATAAATCCTTCGACAGCCATCATGGCTCAGGCACCTAAGATTCCACCCATTGTTTCTTACAGAATGAAAGAAATGTTTCTAATTTCCCTGAGTGCAACCACAAAACATATCAGTACACTTAGTTCTGACTAAGCTCATCTCAACAAATAACAATGCTACACATAGGAATAAAGTTAAATCAATGTAATGTGAAATATTTACAAGTGGCATAGTGGCATCAGTTCAACAAGATCAGCATGGTCAGCTGTATCCAACTGCTTCGTGACTCTCTATGGTTCAGGATTCCAGACATTCTGCACCTTATTTTTACCTCTCATATGTTGATTTCCGATTAATGCTTCTGTGCCAATTGGAAGATCAGTCATAGAGATTAGCACGAAACAGATCCTTCAGTCCAACTCATCTATGCTGACTAGATATCCTAAACCCATTTAGTCCTATTAGCCAGCACTTGGCCTATATCCCTCTAAACTATTTCTATTCATAAATCCATTCAGATGCTTTTCAAAATGTTGTAATTGGACCAGCCTCCACCACTTCCTTTGGCAGCACATTCCATATACATCTGATTGAAAAAGTTGCCCCTTAAGTCCCTTTTAAATTTTTTCCCTCTCACCCTAAACTTATGCCCTTTAGTTCTAGACTTCCCCATTCCAGGGAAAAGACCTTGTCTATTTAGTCTAGCCATGCATGATTTATAAACCTCTATACAGCACTCCAGGAAGAAAAAACGCAGCCTATTCAGTCTCTCCCTGTAGCTCAAATCCTCCAAACAAAATGCCTTCTTCACTAAAAGACTCTACTTTCAAGGAATTGTGAACCTGCACTCCAAGGTCTCTTTGTTCAGCAACACTCCCCAGGACATTCCCATCAAGTTTAGAAGTCCTGCTCTGATTTACCTTTCCAAAATGCAGCACTTCACATTCATCCAAATTAAACTCCATCGGCCACACCCCAGCCAACTTGGCCAATCTGATCAAGATTCTGTTGTACTCAGAGGTAACCTTCTTTGCTGTCCACTGCACCTCCAACCTTGGTGTCATCCACACACCCACCAAGCATACCTCCTATGTTCACATCCAAATAATTTATTTAACTGAGGTAAAGCAGTGAACCCAGCATGTCAGCATTTTTTTTCAATTTGATGATAGCGAAAACTGCACTCTGGACAGTCAGAGTGGACAAAGAGTGGAGCTGGAAAAAGCACAGCAGATCAAGCAGCATCAGAGAAGGAAGGAAGTTGTCGTTTCAGGTCGGAAAGTTTCATCAGGACTGGGAAAGCGGAAGGGGACTGCGAAATAAAGGGTAGGTGGGTGGGATGGCGATAGGTGGATGCAGGTGGCTGTGATAAGTCAGTGGGAAGGGTGAAGCAGATGGGTGGGAAGGAAGATGGAAAGGTAGGGTCACATTAAGGGGGCACGGTAGCCACGGAGGCCTGGGCCTGGGATGAGGTGGAGGTAGGGAGATTTGGAAGCTGGTGAATTCTATATTAAGGCCATATGGTTGAAAGCTCCTGAGGCGGAAGATGAAGTGATCTTCCTCCAGTTTGTGTGTGGCCTTGTGTTGATGGTGGAGGAGGCCCAGGATGGACATGTCATTAAGGGAGTGGGAGGGAGAGTTGAAATAGATGGCGACCAGAAGGTGGGATTAATTGGAGCAAATGGACCATAAATGTTCCCTGAAGCGATCCCTGAGTTTGCTGTTGGTCTCTCCGATATACAGGAGATCACCTCAGAAGCAACAAATGCAGTTTGTTAGAGGAAATGCATGTGAACCTCTACTGGACTTGGAATGATTCTTTGGGGCCTTGGAGGGAGGTAAGGGGAGAAGTGTAGGGCGAGCTTTTGGATCTTCTCTGGCCACAGGGGAAAGTTTTGGGTGTAGGTGAGGGATTGGTGGGGAGTGTGGATCTAAAGTCCCTGTGAAAACTGGGTAGGGGTGGGGAGAGAAATATCATTTTGGAGATGGGGTCAAACTGTAAGTGGTGGAGAATCATATGTTGGACTTGGAGATTAGTGGGATGAATGTGATGATCTGGGGGAACTCTTGTTGTGGTTGGGGCGTGGTTTTATTGGAGGGCAGAGGTGTAGGAAATGGAGGAAATACAGCTTAGGGCATTATTGATCACAGGGGAGGGGAAATTATAGTCCTTGAAGTAGAAGGACATCTGAGATGTTCTGAAGTGGAATTGCTCATCCTCAGAGCAGATACAGCAGAGACGAAGGAATTGGGAGTATGGGATCACATTTTTGCAGGAGTGGAGTGGGGGGAGATGTAGTTAAAGTAGCTGTGAGAGTTGGAGCATTTGTAATAGATGTTGGTGCAGAGTTGATCGCTGAAGATGGAGGCGGAGAGATTCAGGAAGGGGTGAGAGGTGTTAGAGATGGTCCAGGTGAATTTGAGGTCAGGATGGAATGTGTTGGTGTAGTGAATGAACTGTTTGAGCTCCTCGTGGGAGCATGAGGCAATACCGATACAGTCATTGATGTAGCAGAGGAAAAGGTGGGGGTTGGTGCTGGTGTATCCACGGCAGAAGGACTGTTCCAGGTATTCTGCGATGAAACAGGCATAGCTTGTACCACTGCAGGTACCCCTCTGTTTTGCAGGAAATGGAAGGATTTAAAGGAAAGGTTGTTAAGGGTGAGGACCAGTTCCATCAGATGGATGAGAGTGTCAAGTGGACTGGTTGGGTCTGCAGGAGAGGAAGAGATGGAGGACCTTGAGGCACTCCTCATGGGGCATATAAGTGTAGAGAGACTGAATGTCCATGGTGAAGATGAGGTGTTGGGGGCCAGGAACTGAAAGTTGTGGAAAAGGTGGAAGGCATGGGTAGTGTCCTAAATGTAGATGGGGAGCTCCTGCACCAAAGAGGACAGAATGGAATCGAGTTAAGGGGAGGTGAGTTCAGTGGGGTTAGAGCAGGCAGGGATGATTGGTCGATCAGGGCAGTCAGGTTTATGAATTTTAGGGAGAAGATAGAATTGGGTGGTGTGGGGTTGGGAAATTATGAGGTTGGAGTCTGTGGATGGGAGATTTCCCAATGGGATGAAATTGTGGATGGTCTTGGAGCTAATGTAAGACAGTTTGTTTTAAAATTACTTACCGGTAGCGGGCAGCGGTGTTTTTTTCTCTCTTTCCAGAAAGAGCGGGAGCAGCAGGGGGAAGTGACGAAGACCAGAGGGGCAGCCGGGTAGGTTTTTTT
>NC_057715.1:48818426-48830441 GCF_004010195.1 Chiloscyllium plagiosum
CTGAGGTCATGTTGCAGTTGTCTAAGACTCTGGTGCGGCCGCATCTGGAGTATTGTGTGCAGTTTTGGTCGCCATACTATCGGAAGGATGTGGAGGCACTGGAACGGGTTCAGAGGAGGTTTACCAGGATGTTGCCTTGTATGGTAGGAAGATCGTATGAGGAAAGGCTGAGGCACTTGGGGTTGTTTTCATTGGAGAAAAGAAGGTTTAGGGGTGACTTGATCGAGGTGTACAAGATGATTAGGGGTTTAGATAGGGTTGACCATGAGAACCTTTTTCCACGTATAGAGTTAGCTATTACGAGGGGGCATAGCTTTAAATTAAGGGGTGGTAGGTATAGGACAGATGTTAGGGTAGGTTCTTTACTCAGTGAGTCGTGAGTTCATGGAATGCCCTGCCAGTAGCAGTGGTGGACTCTCCCTCATTATGGGCATTTAAGCGGGCATTGGATAGGCATATGGAGGATAGTGGGCTAGTGTAGGTTAGGTGGGCTTGGATCGGCGCAACATCGAGGGCCAAAGGGCCTGTACTGCGCTGTATTCTTCTATGTTCTATGTTCTATGATGGTTTGGTGCTGAGAGGTCGGGTCGTGATCGAGGGGATGGTAGGAGGCGATGTCAGCGAGTTGGCTTGTGGCTTCAGTGAGGTAGAGGTCGGTGTGCCTCCTTTGTCATCTGGTTTGAACGTGAGGTTGGGTTTGGAGTGGAGGGAACGGAGGGCTGCTTTTATTTCTTCTCAGGTCTTCCATCAGAGTATGCTGAATGAGATGGTCCACAGGAAGGACTGAGTTGAGTTCAAGCAAGAGATAAGGAGAATAGCTTGTGGGTGAGTACAGGTCCTTTCATAAGCTTAAACTAGCACTGGAAAGTACTTGGGTCACGTTTGTTTATTGTCAGGAGGCAAAGTGCATAATCAGTCATACAGAGTATGGTTGAGTCACTCAGACTGTAAATCACCCTCCCAGTAATAGAGGGTTAATTGGCTCTTAGCAATGCCATAGACTTTGCAAAGCTCCTACATGCTCTTTTTCTTGAAAGTGTGACCTCCATCACAGTGAATTCAACAGTAAGTGAAAAACCAATCATATGGAATCACTTTCGTTTTAGTTTAGGCATTTTGGTCACAGGTGGGGAGTGGCCTGCATGAAATCTCTGAAGACAATTGTGAGTATACGCTGTCTGTTGCTCCAAGCATAAAGACCATTTCAAGAAGTTCTAATGTTCTTTGGCAACTAGGATTGCTATGCTATGGTGAGGTCTCTTCCCTTCTTTGGCTAAAGTACTGTTCACAAGTTTAATGGTAGTCATCAATAGCAGTAGCCATCCCAGGCCAAAAACAATGCTTTCTGGTCAAGTCAGTTGGCTTTTCTGTGACTTTGTGTCATGCTTGATCATGAACTATTACCAACACTTGACAGTCATTGGAAAGGATGAGTTGCTTCAGCCCCCACTCTTTGTCATGAACCAGTTGATGGAGGACTCCATTCTCCTCCCTGATTCTTTTCCAGCAACTCAACGGCTTCCAGACTTTGGATGCTTTTACTAGCTGTTGATGGATATTGGACTTACCAGCAAGAGAACTATATTCATAGATCATAGAATCCCTACTGTGTGGAAACAGACCATTTGGCCTAACATTGTCTACACTAACCCTCCAATGAGTAACCCATCCGACCATATTGATACCCATGTAAATGAACTAAAGCTATCTAAAGTCATTAATTAAAGATCGATAAGCAATGGTGAATCCATATCTTACTCTAACTCTCTGATCAGGATCTCACTGACAAAGCATTGGGAGTGTTCTGCAGAATCTTAATCTGAATTTCATAGGGGCTTGGAGTTGAAACGCTGACTTTAACTTGAGGCATGGGCATAGTGTCAGCCACAGTGCTCTCCAGCCGAATAGAATTGGTTTCCCTCCAATAATCAGTCTTACAATTAAGGTCATCAACCTTTGCATTACTGTTGCCTGAACTTATTGGATCTAGAATTGAAATTGCATGAGTTCAGTGGCCCAGTCTGTCTCTATTGCTCTAAGCTTGGCAAACATTTAAAAGTTTATGTTCAGTAAACACTTCAAACTCTGCACACATCAGATTATCTTTTAACTTCTGGGAAATAGCTGACCTCAAAGCTCGTATTTTGGGTTTCATAATGGAGAAATTCTGCACATTCCTTTCATTTAGTTTGAGACTCCATGTGACATAATTGATCATCACTCTTTTTTGTTCTTGCACCTATGACAGCACTGTTCCTAGGCCAAGGAAACCAACATTGGTTTCTAGTACAAAAGAGAGTTGTAAATCTAGGAAGCCAAGGACAAATGATGAGGCAAGCTTCTACATGAGGGTGCAAGAGGAGTCTTCACTTACTGGATTCTAGCTCGTGATAAAGCTCTGTGAAGTGTCACGCCTTGTCTATCCTTTCCCATCTCCTCTCTCAGCATTTTCAGATTTCCAAACAGCAAGTTGGTGAATGAGTCAGCCATCTGTACAAAGCCTTGCATAAAACTTGTATGGCAACCAATTAGACCAAAGAACCCATGCAGTTTCTCTGTGTCTTGAGCAGGGGATATTCTGTTCTGCTGGGACGTTCTCATTGCTGGGAGTAACAAATGACATAAGGTAACATATCTTGGTCAGAAAAGTTCGCACTTCTCTGATTTTACTTTAACAAACCTTACTCTCATCTTTTTGGATGATCATCTTTAGTCACAATCATGGAACTCATCAAGTCACAATACATAATGTCATGATCATCTTTACCAAAACCTTTCCTGTAATTGGTCAGAGTAGAAACAAGCTGCCTCCTATGGGCCCACCAACTCATAAATGTCTGTTTTTGAAATAAGGTTGAAGATGTCTCCTCCCATTGGTCTACTGTCCCAAACAGTGGCTGGCTTAAGGATGCCAATGGGTGTTCTTAGTTGGGCACACGCACCTTTGCCACTGAAATTGGTAATTTGCACAGATACTTTGCGCTTTCTTCAACAGAGATGAGAATAGCTCCCAATTACACATAGAATGCTACATCGCAGTGCAGTACAGGCCCTTCAGCCCTCGATGTTGTGCCAACCTATGAAACCAATTTGAAGTCCATCTAACCTAAATGAAGTCCATTTCATCCAATGACCATTTAAATGCCCCTAACATTGGTGAGTCTACTGCTGTTGCAGGCAGAGCATTCTATGCTCTTACTACTCTCTGAGTAAAGAAACTATCTCTGACATCTATCCTATATCTCACGCCTCAATTTAAAGCTATGTCCCCTTGTGTTAACCATCACCATCTGAGGAAAAAAGCTCTCACTGTTCACCCTATCTAACCCTCAGATTATCTTCCATTTCTCAATTAAGCACCTCTCAAACTTCTTCTCTCTAATGAAAGCAGCCTCAATGTCCCCTTGTGTTAACCATCACCATCCGAGGAAAAAAGCTCTCACTGTTCACTGTTCACCCTATCTAACCCTCAGATTATCTTCCATTTCTCAATTAAGCACCTCTCAAACTTCTTCTCTCTAATGAAAGCAGCCTCAAGTCCTTAGCTTTTCCTCATAAGACCTTCACTCCATACCAGGCAACATTCCAATAAATCTTCTCTGAACCCTTTCCAATGCTTCCACATCCTCCCTATAATGCGGTGACCAGAACTCCAAGTGTGACCTCACCAGAGTTTTGTACAGCTGCGACATGACCTCACGGCTCCAAAACTCAATCCCTCTACTAATAAAAGCTAACACACTTCTTAACAACCCTATCAACTTGGGTGGCAACTTTCAGGGATCCACGTACATGGACACCAAGATTCCTCTGTTCATCTACACAGCCAAGAATCTTACCATTAGCCCAGTGCTCCTTGTTCCTGTTGCTCCTTCCAAAGTGAATACCTCACACCTTTCCACATTAAACTCCATTTGCCACCACTCAGTCCAGCTCTGCAGCTTATTTATATCCCTCTATCCCTCTTCAACACTATCCACAACTCCACCGACCTTATTGTCATCCGCAAATTTACTAACCCATCCTTCTATGCCCTCATCTAGGTCATTTATAGAAGGGACAAACAATAGTGGCCCCAAAACAGATCCTTGCGGTACAATATGAGTAACCAAACTCCAACATAAACATTTCCCATCTATCACCACCCTCTGTCTTCTTTCAGCTAGCAAATGTCTGATCCAAAATGTTAAATGAGCCTCAATTCCATGTCTCCGTTTTTTTGTGCAATACCTTACCATGGGAACCTTATCAAATGCCTTACTGAAATCAATATACTGCTATACATCAACTGCTATACACTCATCCACCTGTTTGGTCACCTTCTCAAAGAAGTCAATAAGTCAACCTACCCTCACAAACCCATGTTGACTATACCTAATCAACATATTCCTTTCTAGGTGATGATAAATCCTGTCGCTTATAACCTTTTACCAACACTTTACTACAATAATTACCAGGGTTATCTCTACTACCCTTCTTGAATGAGGGGACAACATTTGCTATCCTCCAGTCTTGTGGCACTATTCCTGTAGACAATGATGATGTAAAGATCAAAGCCAAAGGCGCTGCAACCTCCTCCCTGGCTTCCCAGAGAATTCTTGGATAAATCCCATCTACTTTCACACTTTCTAGAATTACTAAAGCCTCCTCCTTGTGAACCTCAATCCCGTCTAGTCTAGTAGCCTGTATCCCAGTATTCTCGTCAACAACATTGTTTTTTTCCAGTGTGAATACTGACAAAAAATATTCATTTAGCGCTTCCTTATCTCCTAGGACTCCACGCACAACTTCCCACTACTGTCCTTGATTGGCCCTAACCTTACGACGATACTCGATACAGACGAACCTCGATTATCCGGCATTCAATTATCCAAATATCGGATTATCTGGCAAGCTCGTAACGTCCTGATGTTTGGCTAAACTATGTTGTCTGGCATTCAATTATCCAGAATTTGATTAAGCAAACAACATATTCCCTGCCTGTGTCCTTCTGATAATTGAGATTCTTCTGTATACCTATAGAAATCCTTAGGGTTTTTCTTGATCCGATCCACTAATGACTTCTCATGTCCCCTCCTGGCTTTTCCTAGCTCTCTTTTTAGATCTTTCCTGGCTAACTTGGAACTCTCAAGTGCCCTAACTGAGCCTTCACATCTCGTTCTAACACAAACCTTCTTTATCCTCTTGACAAGAGATTTAACTTCTTCAGCAAACCATGGCTCCCTCGCTCGACCACTTCGGCTCTGCCTGACAGGTGTCTACTTATCAAAGATACACAGTAGCTGTTCCTTGAATAAGCTCCACAGTTCAATTGTGCCCATCCCCTGCAGTTTCCTTCCCCATCCTATGCATCCTAAATCTTGCCTAATTGCATCGTAATTGTCTTTCCCGCATCTATAACTCTTGCCCCACAAGAGTCCATCACTAAAGTAAACAAAACCAAATTATGGTCAGTATCACCAAAATGCTCACCTACCTCCAAATCTAACACCTTGCTGGGTTCATTACCCAGTACCAAATCCAATGTGGCCTCGCCCCTTGTTGGCCTGTCTACATATTGTGGCAGGAACCCTCCTGCACGCACTGGACAAAACCTCACCCACCAAAGGGAGCTCTGCTACTTGTCACTCATCATAATCCTGCAAAGCCTGATGTCGGTCAATTGGAATCAGCTGGCATGAACCTTGGGCACAGGTGGTAACAGACCAATTCCCTGTTACCTGAACAGTTCTATGTGACCATACAGTCTAAAAGTCCTTGAATATGTGAATTTGGGTCATACACTTCTGAGCCCCATCTTATGACATTATCATGAGCTGCTTATACCGATCATCATACATGCTTTCCAATGTTGCCCAGATATAGTCTAACATATTCAACCCATGGGTATTCTGTACTTCCTTACATTCACAGGAATATTGACCAGGTCACAAACGACCAGAAACCCTCAGCTGTGAACAATCTGATTGTGGATAAATAAGGGGAGCTCAATGCAGCCATGATAAGGGATGTCCAATATCTGTGAATACTGTAAACAGTTTGGCCCCTGAACTAAGGAAAGATATACTGGCATTGGAAGCAATACAGAGAAGCTTCACTAGGTTGATCCTGAATATGAAGGGGTTAACTTATGAGGGCAGATTGAATAAGCTGTGCCTGTACTCACTGAAGATTAGAAGAATGATAGGGAACATTATTAAAATTGATAAGGTTCTTGGGGGAGACTGATAGGGTAGAATCGGAGACATTGTTTCCCCTGTGGGAAAGTTTAGAACCAGAGGCATAAGCTCAGAGGAAGGATTGCTAAGTCATGTCAGAGATGAGGAGGAATTTCTTCTCTCAGATAGAAGTGAATCTGAGGAATTCTTTACCACAGAGCACTGTACAGAATAGGCCATCAAAGCTGTGTTAGAAAGAATTTTAATCAATTGGGGATGCAGGATAATGGGAAAAAAGGCAGAAAAGTAGAATTGAGGATAACCAGATCAGCCATGATCTCATTGAGTGGTCGAGCAGACTCAATTGATTGAATGGCCTATTTTTGTTCCTACATCTTATGGTCCTGATGTGCCTTGAATGAACCCTGCACACCAAGAACTGTTTTCAGAGAGACAGCCCAGAAGGGAAAATGGCACCATACAAGATCTGGCAATAACTAGACCTGGTCATCATGAGAAGGTATGATCTGTTCAGTATTCTCCATACCTCCACCTACCACAGTGAAATTTGTAACAACAAGCATTTTATCAGCAGCAGAGTGAAATTGTATGCCTAAAGGTTTCACTGCTCCAAACATAATGGACCACCAACTTTCAATATCTCTTGGACAAGTTCTGATGCCAAATCACAGCACTTCCCACTCTCATTAGAACAACTACAATCTACCAAAGATTTACTGGGAAATGCTGATATTGGTATCAATGAAACCTGGAGGTCATTAAGTTCAATCACTCATGAATGAGCAAGGGCATCATTTGCGAAAGGTGGAACAAGAACTCTTATTTGAGACTAACTCAAATAAGATGCCATTTACCATTGATGCAAAGCTAAATGTATCCAACAGTTAAAATATTTCACAACCTGAAAATTCTCAAGACATCCAGTACAAAAGATTGAAAGATACTAAGCAAATAAATGCAGGATCAACTTATATCAATACATTCAATGTATTGAATGTGACAATGGAAATCTACTGAAGGAATATTTGGATGGCACGGTGGCACAGTGGTTAGCACCGGTGCCTCACAGCGCCAGAGGCCAGAGTTCAATTCCTGCCTCGGCAACTGTCTTGTGAAGTTTGCATATTCTCCCCGTGTCTGTGTGGGTTTCCTCCGGGTGCTCTGGTTTCCTCCCACAGTCCAAAAATGTGCAGGTTAGGTGAATTGGCCATGCTAATTTGCCTAATTTGTGTTAGGTGAAGAGGTAAATGTAGGGGAATGGGTCTGTGTGGGCTGTTCTTTGGAGGGATCGATGTGGGCTTGTTGGGCCAAAGGGCCTGTTTCCACACTGTAAGTAATCTAATTTAATCTAAAAACAATTGCATGCAACTCAGGACTCCTTCCTATTGGGAAGATGTTGTGAAACTTGAAAGGGTTCAGAAAAGATTTACAAGGATGCTGCCAGAGTTAGAGGATTTCCACTATAGGGAGAGGCTGAACAGGTTGGGGCTGTTTTCCCTGGAGTGTCGGAGGATGAGGGGTGACCTTATAGAGGTTTTCAAAATTATGAGGGGCATGGATAGGATAAATAGACAAAGTCTTTCCCAGGGGTTGGGGAGTCCAGAACTAGAGGACATAGGTTTACGGTGAGAGGGGAAAGATATAAAAGAGAGCAAAGGGGCAACTTTTTCACGCAGAGGGTGGTACGTGTATGGAATGAGCTACCAGAGGAAGTGGTGGAGGCTGGTACAATTGCAACATTTAAAAGGCATTTGGATGGGTATATGAATAGGAAGGGTTTAGAAGGATATGGGCTAAGTGCCGACAGGTGGGACTAGATTGGGTTGGGATATCTTGTCGGCATGGACAGGTTGGACCGAAGGGTATGTTTCCATGCTGTACATCTCTATGAATTTATGTCTTTATGAAAGGATCAAGTGGGCACTTGGTCATACCATGACCAAAGTTGCCCACCATCACACCACAACACCCAGATGGTGAACAGATGGTGAAGAATATATCACTGACAGAATATATCACTGTGCTGAACACTGATGTGAGCTGTCATCCTGTATGCCAGATATCTCCCAGTCAATGTTACCACTAAGGTGCGCACTTGTGTGACAATGCAGCTACTCCAAAGGTCCACACATAGTGATTTACATATTGACTTACAGTTCACAGCATTCAATGTGGAAGGAATTGACTCATATATTAAATCAGACGGCAAGCTTACAATCTATCAAAATGGAAAATGAAAATAAAAATATATCACATCTTGAGCTGAGATCTCCAAACTGATGATACTGTGTTGGTTGCCTACAAGGAAACTGATAGACCGCCTTTCCTATGTCTGTAAGGCAAGCCAGACAGAGAACAGCCAGGGTATTCCTAGAGGCATGGCATTCATCCACAAACTCCATCAACAAACACATCGACCTGGACCCAACATTCATCCACAAACTCCATCAACAAACACATCGACCTGGACCCAACATTCATCCACAAACTCCATCAACAAACACATCGACCTGGACCCAACATTCATCCACAAACTCCATCAACAAACACATCGACCTGGACCCAACATTCATCCACAAACTCCATCAACAAACACATCGACCTGGACCCAACATTCATCCACAAACTCCATCAACAAACACATCGACCTGGACCCAATATACCAACCACTACAGCGGACAGCTGAAACTGACAACCGGAAGCGGCAGGGACAGACCACTATAAACACCGGAGGAAACATCAAAGAAGCGCTTCGCAGGAGGCTCCCAAGCACTGATGATGTCGCCTAGCCAGGGGACGAAACGTTTGCAACAAAAACTTCCAGCTCGGCGAACACAACCACAACAGTAACTTGTTCTCTCAGACTATGAGCATCAAGGAAAGCACATCCACACTGGGTCAGGCACAATAATACCATGCTGAGAGTGGTTAGAAAATAACATCAACTGGATTCTTCAGACAAAGTTTGGGGCAGCATGTTGGCTCAGTGGTTAGTATTGCTGCCTCACAGTGCTATGATCCGGGTTTGATTCCATCTTCAGGTGACTGTCTGTGTGGGATTGCTCCATAGAGTCATAGAGTCATAGAGATGTACAGCATGGAAACAGACCCTTCGGTCCAACCCGTCCATGCTGACTAGATATCCCAACCCAATCTAGTCCAACTTGCCAGCACCCGGCCCATATCCCTCCAAACCCTTCCTATTCATATACCCATCCAAATGCCTCTTAAATATTGCAATTGTACCAGCCTCCACCACACCTTCTGGCAGCTCCTTCCATACACGTACTACCCTCTGCGTGAAGACCCTTTGGTCTCTTTTATATCTTTCCCCTCTCACCCTAAACCTATGCCCTCTAGTTCTGGACTCCCCCACCCCAGGGAAAAGACTTGGTCTATTTATCCTATCTATGTCCCTCATAATTTTGTAAACCTCTATAAGGTTTATAGAGTCTCCCACGCTCCAGGAAAAACAGCCCCAGCCTGTTCAGCCTCTCTCTGTAGCTCAGATCTTCCAACCTTGGCAATATCCTTGTAAATCTTTTCTGAACCCTTTCAAGTTTCACAACATCTTTCTGATAGGAAGGAGACAAGAATTGCACGCAATATTCCAACAGTGGCCTAACCAATGTCCTGTACAGCTGCAACATGACCTCCCAACTCCTGTAATCAATACTCTGATCAATAAAGGAAAGCATACCAAACGCCTTATTCACTATCCTATCTACCTGTGACTCCACTTTCAAGGAGCTATGAACTTGCACTCCAAGGTCTCTTTGTTCAGCAACACTCCCTAGGACCTTACCATTAAGTGTATAAGTCCAGCTAAGATTTGCTTTCCCAAAATGCAGCACCTCGCATTTTTCTGAATTAAACTCCATGTGCCACTTCTCGGCTGCATGGTTTCACCTCACAGTCCAAACATGTGCAGGTTAGATGCTTTGGCCACACTAAAATGCCTACAGTGTCCAGGGATATGCAGATTAGGTAGATTAGCGATTGGAAATGCAGGATTACAGGGATAGGATAGATCTGGGTGGACCTGTTGGCCTGCTCCAATCCTGTAGGGATAAGTTTATGGTTTAAGGCCTGTTCTCAGCAACTTGCTGTAGTTCTGCACTGGAAGACTTAGAGATAACATTAATTACCTGCACATTATAGTTTTAAATTAATTGTTTAAACTAATTCAGCAGAGGGAAGGGAACATAAATTGTAGTTCCAGAGTCCAGAAGGTTGAGAGTAGTAAGGTTAGAAATAAGATTTCAAGGTTGCAAGAGTGCACCAGCAAGCAGGCAGATAGTTTAAAGTGTGTCTACGTCAACGTCAGCAGTGTCTGGAATAAGGTGGGTGAACTGGCAGCATGGGTTGGTGCCTGGGACTTAGATGTTATGGCCATTTCGGAGATATGGATAAAGCAGGGACAGGAATGGCTGTTGCAGGTTCCGGGATTTAGATGCTTCAGTAAGAACAGAAAAGATGCTAAAAGAGAGGAAGGTGTGGCATTATTGGTCAAGGATAATATTAGGGTGGCAGAAAGGACGCTTGAAGACTCGTCTACAGAGATAAAATGGGCGGAAGTGAGAAACAGGAAAGGTGTGGTCACACTGTTGGGAGTTTTCTATAGGTCTCCGAATAGATCCAGAGATGTAGAGGAAAGGATAGCAAAGATAATTTTAGATAGGAGTGAGAGTAACAGGGTAGTTGTTATGAGGTCTTTAACTTTCCAAATATTGACTGGAAAAATTTTTGTTCAATGTGTGCAGGAGGGTCTACTGACACAGTATGTAGACAGGCCAACAAGGGGCGAAACCACATTAGATTTGGTACTGGGCCAAATGTTGGAGGTGAGTGAGCAATTTGGTGAGAGTGACCACAATTCGATTACTTTAGTGATGGAAAGGGATAGGTATACACCACAGAGCAAGAATTATAGATGGGGAAAGGCAATTATGATGCGATTAGGCAAGATTTAGGGTGCACAGGATGAGGAAGGAAACTGCAGGGGATGGACACAATTGAAATATGAAGTTTATTCAAGGAACAGCCACTGCGTGTCTTTGACATGCATGTACCTAGAACATAGAACATAACAGCGAAATACAGGCCCTTTGGCCCTCGATGTTGCACCAACCAGTGGAAGCAATCTGAAACCTATCTATCCTACACTATTCCATTTTCATCCTTATATTTATCCAATAACCATGTAAATGCTCGTGAAGTTAGCGTGTCTATTACTGTTGCAGGCAGGGTGTTTTACACTCTGAGTAAAGAAACTACCTTTGACATCTGTTCTATATCTATCAACCTCCAATTTAAAGCTATCACCTCATGCTCGCCATCACCATTTGAGGAAAAAGGCTCTCACTGTCCACCCTATCTAACCCTCTGATTATCTTATATGTCTCAATTAAGTCACCTCTCAACCTTCTTTCCTCTAACTAATAACAGCCTCAAGTCCATCATAAAACCTTCCCTCCAGACAAGGCAACATCCTAGTAAATCTGCTCTGAACCTTTTCCAAAGCTTCCACATCCTTCCTATAATGCGATGACCAGAACTGTACACAAAATTCCAAGCAGGGGCGCACCAGAGTTTGATACAGCTGCAGAGTTTGATATAGCCTTGTGGCTCCGAAACTCAAATCACTCTACCAATAAAAACTAACATATTGTATGCCTTCTTAAAAATCCTATCAACCTGGGTGGCAACTTTCAGGGATCTATGGACATGGACACTGAGATCTCTCTGCTCATCTATACTACCAAAAATCTTACCATTAGCCCAGTACTTTGCATTCCGGTTACTCCGACCAAAGTGAATCACCTCACACTTGTCC
>NC_057715.1:48833959-48839713 GCF_004010195.1 Chiloscyllium plagiosum
TGAGCAGAGAGATCTCGGTGTCCATGTCCATAGATCCCTGAAAGTTGCCATGCAGATTGATAGGGTTGTTAAGATGGCATATGGTGTGTTAGCTTTTATTAGTAGAGGGATTGAGTTTCAGAACCATGAGGTCATGCAGCAGCTGTACAAATCTCTGGTGCGGCAGCACTTGAGTATTGTGTACAGTTCTGGCCACGGCATTATAGAAAAGATGTGGAAGCTTTGTATAGGATTCAGAGCAGATTTACTAGGATGTTGCCTGGTATGAAGAGAAGGTCTATGAGGAAAGGCTGAAGGACTTGGGGCTGTTTTCATTAGAGAGAAGAAGGTTGAGAGGTGACTTAATTGAGACATTTAAGATAATCAGAGGGGCAGATAGGGTGGATAGTGAGAGCCTTTTTCCTTTAATGGTAATGGCTAGTATGAGGGGACATAGCTCTAAATTGAGGTGTGATAGATATAGGACAGATGTCAGCAGTAGCTTTTTTACTCAGAGAGTAGTCGGAGTGTGCAACACCCTGCCTGCAACAGTAGTAGATGCACCAACTTCAAGGGCATTTAAATGGTCATTGGATAAACAAATGGATGAAAATGGAATAGTGGACGTTAGACGGACTTCAGATTGGCTCCCCAGGTCAGTCCAATATCGAGGGCCGAAGAGTCTATACTGTGTTGTAATGTTCTTTATTCTATGTTAAAAATCACACAACACCAGGCCATAGTCCAACAGGTTTATTTGGAAGTACTAGCTTCCGGAGTGCTGCTCCTTCATCAGGTGATTGTGGAGTACAAGATTGTAAGACACAGAATTTATAGCAGAAGTTTACAGTGTGATGTAACTGAAATTATATATTGAAAAAGACCTGGATTGTTAGTTAAGTCTCTCATCTTTTAGAATGACCATGTTGGTTTCAGTTCTTTCATATGTAAATCACAAAATGTTTTTAAAAGTTACATTCTCAAGTGAACTTTAACAATTGGTGCCATGTCGGCTCTCTGCTGCTCTTCTGCTCTCATTTTATTCAAATTTGCTACTTATTCTTCCTAGTTTAATTACTTCACAACTTTAGTTTTTCCTTTGCCTGTATAGCATAAAGCACAATTTCTGCTCTCTCCCTTCATGTTCATTTTCATTTTCAAAATCTTAATGAGACTATCCTTTCCATCACCCCCCGATTTACCAGGATTTACCTTTCTGTAGGATCCTGCTTCTAAACTGTTCAAATAAAGACCATCCCAACACAGTAATGTAGTTCCTTATCAGAGTCTTACAGTTTGGAATCACTATTTTCCGTACAATTGGTTCTGCCTTGTATTCGCCTTAATTGTCAGCTCGTTTTCAAGCACTCTGTCTCTGAGTTAGAACGTCAATATATCTAAATATAATTCCAGGACTTGATCACAAAATAAAGGCTGGCATATCCATGTTTTTCTGACAGAGTTTTATATTGCCAGAAGTTCTCTCTTTCAAATAAAATGTCAAATTGAGGCTATGCTTACTGTTTTAGGTGGACACAAAAGGTCCCATGGCTCTACTGGAACAGTAGGGTTCCAGTGTCCTGACCAATATTTATCCCTCAACCAATGTCATACAGCAGATTATTTGGTCAATCAGATTACAATCTGTGGAGGTTTACGATGTGCAATTTGGTTGCTGCATTTCCTTCATTGCAATAATGACCATATTTCAACATTATTCATTGACTGCAAATCACTGAAAGAAATCTGTTGATCATGGAGGGTACTCGATATGTGTAAGTCTTTCTTCCTTTTGTAATTTAATTATGTGAGTTTGCACATGGTTCTAAATGCAATCTAGATATTGAGATCTTATTGTTTCATTTAATTCGTACCTCTGGCATTCCGCAGACAGGCTTCTTCTGTGTTGTACTATTCTATGATTCTGTTCTATCTCGAGTATGGATAACTCATTACTTGTTTCCTGTTGTTTGTGCACTGTAATGCTTATCTTCTTACCTTTATTTCTCTTTTTTTTCTAACTATACCATGTAAGTAATGTAACATTTTTCCTTTCTTCCCCCTTTATTTCTCTATATTGTATCTAAGTCCTATACCTAGGTATCTTGTAACTAAGATGGCACCACATGGGGCAACATTGGAAACATTTCACTGTACTCCTGTACTTCTATACTTGCGTACATGTGACAATAAAGGATATTTTATTTCCAGCCTCTTTAGGTTAATGATCTACAAGACCTGCTTGATCTAGTACGATAGAGGAAAACCACTCACTAGCCCTCTTGTATTGAAAAAGAAGTTAGAAACCATTTACAGATATATTAGACATTTATACAGAAACTATGAGGAGGACCTCACAGTCTTTCACCATAGCGATCTGGAAATATTCTGCTCACAATTCATATTGCATCATCTTTGTTGGTTATGCTTAAGGCACTCCCTTTTCAGATCCTCACACAATTGTACAAATGCAAAATGAAAAACTTCAATAAAATACATTTTTTTTAACAGCAATTCTCAAGTTCTGTACTACTATGTTCTCCCACACTTTGTTCTCATATCCAAAGACAGGTGCTGGAGCTTATGCATTTCCTTACATCTAATTATAACTCATTCACAGCTCTGGCATTCCCTCCCCAAATCTCTTTGTCTCTTCACTCGCTCTTCCTTTAAGGTGCTATAAATCTTCTGTGTCTCTGCATTTCATCATTCCATTTTCTCTTAAGTTTGTTTAATTGTATTTAGGAATTTCATGTCACTTGCTAATTTGCAATTAGCCCTGTCTATCTCAGTGCTGCTTAGTATTACATATCAAAAAGACGAGTGGTCCTGACAGCAACCAACTCAGCTGCTTCACTAAAGTCTGAAATATAATTGTTCACCATAATTATTCTCTAATTTCTGTCCGTTAGCCAATTTAATATCCATGCAGCCATTGCTCGTTTAAATTTTTCAACAATGTGAAATACTACTTGAAAGATGATCCAGAGGATCAACTGCACAAACTTCATCAAAAAACTTAATCCTTTATGAAAGTCTGTCTTATTATCTTTAAAAGTTTCCCGTCATCAAGTTAGGCTAAGTCTCTCATTCCTGGGTTTAGCCCTCTCTCCTTTTCTTTAATATATGTAACATTTACAATCCTGCAATCCTCTTCATACAGTTATCATCAGCAGTGTCTCGATTTAACATCTTATTTGAAAGAGAGAACTTCTGGCAACGTAACACTCTATTGGAAAAACATGGGTATGCCAGCCTTTATTTTGTGATTAAGTCCTGAAATTGTATTTAGACATATTAACCTTCTAACTCAGAGGCAGAGTGCTCACAAACGAACTGACAATTAAGGTGAACATAAAGCAGAACCAATTGTTTGGGAAATAGTGATTCCAAACTGTAAGACTCTGATAAGGAACTACATTACTGTGTTGGGATGGTCTTCGTTTGAACAATTTAGAAGCAGGATCCTACAGAAAGGATAAATAGGCTGGTCAAAAGAACTTTATACTAGTATATCAAGGGAGTGATGGAATGGATAGTCTCATTAATATTTTGAAAATGAACATGAAGGGAGAGAGCAGAATCATACTCAGAAATTGTGCTTTAAGCTTTACAGATAAAGGGAAAACTAAAGTTGTGAAGGCAAATTGTGGTCAGAGCTTCTATAATTTTATAACATACTTCCTTCAGCAATTTAGATTACATCAGGTAACTTTCCTACTTTGAGTGCTTCCAAGTTTTAAGTATCTCCACTATTCTATTTTCATCCTATCGAACTTCTCTACTACCTTTTCCTTTCTGTGACATTGGCAGTATCACCTGTTTAGTGAAGACATATGGAATTTACTCATTTAGTACTCAACCATACTCCAACTTCTTTTTTATTGTCCCACATCAGCCACACTGTTCCTTTGATTACCCAGTTATTATCTTTGTGTTGTCTTGTGTGCCGGCAAAATGGCAGCAGAGTAGGACTCTCCACCACTCTGTCTGTTCTTTTTCTTTTTTTTGGCTCATTTTAGCAGTCCTGGAGCAGCACGACGGGAAGTGTGCCCCAGAATACCGTGAAAGGACGGGTGTCCTGGAACAGCTTGAGGGAAAGTGTATCTTGGAACAGCACAAGGGGAAAAGAGTTCTGGAGATTCATGAGAAGAAAAGTGAATCCTAGTGCAGCACAACTTATCTTGGTTCAGCTGAGTGTCTGGTGGAGTGGACTGGAGGCTTGGAATGGGGCAGGGTTGTTGTTGGAATGGGGCCTCCGTGGGCGGTCAGACAACATGCTGGTTCAGCTGCTGAAATGTAATATTGACCCAAAATTCTTTACATAGAACATAGAACAACAACTTATCTTGGTTCAGCTGAGTGTCTGGTGGAGTGGACTGGAGGCTTGGAATGGGGCAGGGTTGTTGTTGGAATGGGGCCTCCGTGGGCGGTCAGACAACATGCTGGTTCAGCTGCTGAAATGTAATATTGACCCAAAATTCTTTACATAGAACATAGAACAATACAGCACAGAACAGGCCCTTCGACCCACGATGTTGTGCCGAACATTTGTCCTAGCTTAAGCACCCATCCATGTACCTATCCATTTGCCGCTTAAAGGTCACCAAAGATTCTGACTCTACCACTCCCACAGGCATCGCATTCCATGCCCCCACCACTCTCTGGGTAAAGAACCCACCCCTGACATCTCCCCTATACCTTCCACCCTTCACCGTAAATTTATGTCCCCTTGTAACACTCGGTTGTGCCCGGGGAAAAAGTTTCTGACTGTCTACTCTACCTATTCCTCTGATCATCTTATAAACCTCTATCAAGTCACCCCTCATCCTTCGCCGTTCCAACGAGAAAAGGCCGAGAACTCTCAACCTAGCCTCGTACGACTTCCTCTCCATTCCAGGCAACATCCTGGTAAATCTTCTCTGCAACCTCTCCAAAGCTCCCACATCTTTCCTAAAGTGAGGCGACCAGAACTGCACACAGTACTCCAAATGCGGCCTAACCAAAGTCCTGTACAGTTGCAACATCACTTCACGACTCTTGAATTCAATCCCTCTGCTAATGAACGATAATACTCCATAGACCTTCTTACAAACTCTATCCACCTGAGTGGCAACCTTCAAAGATCTATGTACATAGACCCCAAGATCCCTCTGTTCCTCCACCTGACTAAGAACCCTACCATTAACCCTGTATTCCGCATTCTTATTTGTACTTCCAAAATGGACAACCTCACACTAGGCAGGGTTGAACTCCATCTGCCACTCCTCAGCCCAGCTCTGCATCATATCTAAGTCCCTCTGCAGCCGACAACAGCCCTCCTCACTGTCCACAACTCCACCTATCTGTCTGTATTTTTAGCTCTGCTAAGTCGATTGATTTACAGTAGAAAGATGAGGAGTTAAAAAGTTATCTCAAAAGATATTTAACAAGAAAGAAAATGAATGCATTTCTGTATGTTATTACTTAACAAATGATGTTTTAATGCGGATATGGAGATCAGCACACACTGAAGCAGGTCAGACGTGGACAGAAATTCATCAAATTGTTTTGCCTGTTGGGTGTAGAAAGGAGGTGCTGCGAGTGACACATGAGCGACCACCTGGAGATCATTTCGGGGTGAGGACAATACAGGCTGAAATACAAAGCTATTTTCATTGGCCTGGACTACACAAAGATGTAGTTGAATATTGCCAGACATCTCAAACATGTCACACAGGCAGTAATAAAACCTGCAACTTTAATACCGATTCCAGCATTTGAGGAACCTTTCCT
>NC_057715.1:48842302-48851212 GCF_004010195.1 Chiloscyllium plagiosum
GCTCCAACCTCACTTCCGCCCAGCTCGCGCCGCTCTCTGCTGTGAGAAGACCGTTGGCGTTGAGGTAAGTTCTTTATATATCAGTCACTTATCTTCCCGACCAGCTCTGCGCTCCAACCTCACTTCCGCCCAGCTCGCGCCGCTCTCTGCTGTGAAAAGACCGTTGGCATTTCCATGCTGTGAAAAGACCGTTGGCATTTACCTGACTGAAATGTCAATCCTTTAACTATGTTATAACTACCTGACTTCTAACTTATTTTTTAGACACTGTAAGTAATGCTACTACTTTTCCTTTTGTATCCAAAATTTGTACCTTGGTACTTGTACCTAAGCTGGCTCCATTAGAGGCAGCCATTGTAATTCCTTTCATTGTACTCCTGTATTTCTGTATTGGAGTACACATGACAATAAAGGATATTCTAGTCTATTCTATTTCATTCCATCTATATGTAAACTCATTTGCCCTTCTTATTTATTTTTCAGCTCCTTTTATTTAAAGTTTTCAGTTTACTTCTCACCTGCAATATTAATTTATTATAAGCTGTCTCTATCTGTTCAGCAATAGAGATGTGTGCAAACTTTAGATGCACACATATTTCTCCTGTGAAAATGTGAGATGGCTGAAGCCAAACTATCTTTTCTTTGAAAACCTCCAAATACTAATTTTTACCTGCTAATCCTTGATTCCAATCTAGCACAGCCAGATCTCTTTGCAACTCCTCATGCAATTGTGTATTTCCATTTTCCATATCCTTCTATAACTATTCTGAACCTAAAGATATTGTGACCACTGTTTTCTAAGTGTCCCTCCACTGAAACGTGCTGCAATCAACACACTTCATTCTCCAGAACTAGATCCTGCCATACAAAACCAAAACACTAATACTGGAAATCTAAAATAAGAGCAAAAAATACTGCAAATACACTGTGGGCAGGCTTTCTCAGAGACAGATTTCCTGCCTGTCCACCTGAAGTTGGATAGAGAATACATCCCCACTGATCACAGCTGTCCACAGTTGTTTAACACTCTGTTAATTGGCAGAAGATGGGACTTCAGCCCTCTCTCAGTGGAAATCTGACAATTGCTGCTGGCCAATGTAGTCTGCTTTATAGCAGTATCATGATTGTGTAATCCCAGAGTTTGTTACAAATGTCAATGGAGACTGCAGCCAGTAGTCCATCTCTTAGAGACGGTATGAGTACAAATGGCATAATCAAGCATATCCACCAGTGAATGAAGATGTCTTCATTCAGACTTTCACATGCAGTCATAGAGTTATACAGCATGGAAACAGACCTTTCAGTCCAACTAGTCCATGCCAAACTAAATTAGTTCCACATGCCTGTTCCTAGCCCGTATCCCTCCAAACTCTTCCTATTTATGTACTTATTCAAATGTATTTCAAACATTGTAATTGTGCCCACATCCACCACTTCCTCACGTTCATTCCACATGAACCACCATTTGCTCCTCGTCTTTTTTAAATCTCTCTTCTCTCAGCTTAAAAATGTGCCCCTAGTCTTGAAATCCCTCATCCCAGAGAAAAGGCATCTACTCTTAACCCTAGCTAAACCCCTCATGATTTTATAAACTTCTATAAAGTCACTTCTCAACCTCTTTTGCTCCAGTGGAAAGTCCCAGCCTGTCTGACCTTTCCTTATAATTCAAATCTTGCACCTTGAATCATTCTGGTAAATCTCCACTAAACCCTCTCCAGCTTAATAATAACCTTCTCATAGCTGGGTGACCAGAACTAGACACAGTACTCCAGAAGAGGCTTCACCAAGGTCCTGTAGAAGCTCAATAATGACTTCCCAATTCCTGTGCTCAAAGACTGAGTATTGGAGGCAAGCATACTAAGTGTCTTTTTTAACCAGCCTCTATAGATGTGATGCAAACTTCTAAGAATTGTGTACCTGAACCACTAGGTTCCTCTGTTCTACAACACTACACAGGACCCTACCATTTACTGTACAAGTCCTACCCTTGTTTGTTGTACCAAATGCAATACCTCACATTTCTCCAGATTGAATTCCATCTGTTATTTTTTAGCCCGTTGACCCATTTGATCAAGATCCCTTTGTAATCTTAGAAAACCTCCTTCACTGTCTACCATGCCACCAGTTTTGGTGTCATCTGCAAACTTACTAACTAAGACTCCTATATTCTCATTCAAATCATTTATATAAATGATTAGATTATCAACTTTCCGTCGAGGAGAGAATATGGGACTGCATATTTGGTGAGAATTTGGTGAGATCAGATGAAATCACCTGCTGCACTTCTCCTGATGGGAGTGAGAGGGAGAGGGAGAGAAAATGGTATCTGCTTGGTGCAGGGATGGTGGTTGCTTTGGGGTTTCTGCATAGTCATGATGGTGAAATCCAGTCCATCGCAGGAGCTGCATTTACATGTTCTGACTGATATTGAGGACTTTTCATTTCTCTTTAGACAGGATCCTGTAATCAGAGCTTTAGGTGCTGGTGTCTTAACCTAAGTTACCTCCCTGTACAGCATATCCTTGTGATATGGCCATCGTCCATTCTGTGAACCTGCCCAAACTACAGAAGATTTCTTTGCTTAATTAGCACTAGCACATTTGGCATATTTGCCCTGAAAAGGATGGTTTCATTGGTGACTATGTGATAGCAAGCATATGTCATAGATACTAAAATTGTAATTAATGAGCTTTTTGTCTTGATAGGTTTCACTGTCACAGCAACCTACTTGTAAGGTAAGCTTTATAAATAAGCAGCTTGGCCTTGTGATTAAGTTTGTTGTTTTTTGCTGTGCTTGTCTTATTAATCAGCCAAAATTAGTAGCTGTCTTTCAAATGTATATATTGAGTTCTTCATCAAGGGACAATTTGTCTACTACCATAGATACAAGTTACAGGATTTGCTGACTACCTCCAGTTGAATTTGATCAAAGCAATATTTTGTCCCATAACTATAGTTTTCAGGACAATTATGATGAGGGAGCAAATGGTTTAGGGCATGGGAAAAATGATCCATTTGTCACTGTCCATTTTTATTCATCTTGACCATTCCGTGTAAACCAAGGCATGAAAGGCTGATCTAATTCTTGGGTTAAAGACCCCCAAGAGAAGTAATTGTTCTCCATATAACAAATATTCCAGAATATCACCTCAGAATCACAGATGTGAACTTTGCCTTCAGCAGTGGCATCTAAGTTTGGCACATAGTTTGGATGTATAGTTAATTTATTAATTGTTGTCTCTGTATATTCCCCCTACTGAATTCTGACCTTCTTTAACTCCATGTTACTATATAAGCAATGTCCAACTTCAAATGCCTACTACCCATATAAATTTCATCCTTTGCTTCAAAGGTCCTATTTCTTCTCTCCAGCACACCAGGAAGATGTGAATGGTCACTATCTACATTTGTGACGGCTGTTCACTTATAGATTACCTTGCTCAATAACATTCTCAAACAGAAATTGTTGCTAATTCTTAATTACTAGCACTTAGACACAAATGATTTAACTACTGAATCAAATGAATTTAAAGACCTTACAACTCTTTTTCCTTAAGCTGCATCCTGCTTCCAAATTGTGGATATTTATTATTCCTATTAATTGTCCCATGTTCTCAAAGCAAAGCATATTTACTGCTTCTATCTTCTCATGAATCTTAGAAATCATCCTTACTTATTCTTAACAACAGAGATCAAACAATGCTATTTGATTACAGTTCTAACATATTTTAACATGATTACCCTTCACATGTTTAGACATTTCAAAATTCTATATGCAAATAAATCAACTGGTCCCTTTTATAATCTACATTTGGTATATGTGTTATTTGACTTCATGCTTTATTTCTGCTATTTTTCTCTAGCTAATCTCCAACAGCCTTGACACTTTACAGGAATGATGAATAAATGAAGCAGTCTCATTTTGCTCCATGATTCATTTATTTCATCTTTTGACCTTTTCTAACCACGTGGCTTTGGCATCACTGCTCCACTAGTGACTCCTGAGGAATTTGACCTCTTTGCATGATCGTTTGGATTTTCTCAATGAATGTTTTTCTGCTTGCCAAGCGTAGTTCTGCCTCTTCACCCATTGTCTCTGGTCCTGAGTCTTCCTCCAGATTTTTGGATCTCGTCCACATCTGTCCAGTATTCCAGACAGCTAAACCCTCTAGTTTAACCACATGTAGTAAATTAAAACATACTCAACCAAATGCAGTGTCGGGACCATGGATATAACATGACTTCCTGAGAAGATGTCAAACTGTTGTAGGGGTTTAACTTAACAAATTGACAGAGGGCACAAAGAGGATGAGAAAACTTCATTTATGCTCATATGGAGAGATGCGTTAAAGCAGAAGGTCAAAGCTCACTCTGCTGAGTTACAGAAAACCTTCAAGCTTTAAACAGATTACAACATGCACATTACAAAACGCCACACATCAATATCCACACATCGCATTGTTTGCCCCAGTCATTGTAGGTGTTATCTGTCCCTCACTCAAAATCTTTGACAGCATGGCTTTTGGCTACTAAGCTTGACTGTGATAGAGTCATAGAGCTTTTGCAGCTCAAAAAGAAGCTATTCAGTCCATCATGCTCACACCAACCATCAAACATCCACCTATTCTAAAACAAAAGCAAAAATTGCAGGAAAAACTCAGGAGGTCTGACAGCATCTGTGAAGACAAAGCAGAGTTAACATTTCAGGTCTGATTACTCTTCTTCAGATATCTAATGAGAGAATAGCCCCATGGTCTAGTAGGACTATGATGATTTTACCTTTACAAATAGCTCTTAAATGTCTTGAGGAGTCCTGCCTATATCACCCTTTTACACCATGAATTCCATTTTCCTTAAATCCCCTCTAAATCTCCTGCTTGTTACTTTTGTTATGAAATGGAAGGCGTGTGCTGTACCTTTGAGAGAGAGTGAATGCTGTTCTGAACTGAGAGCTTATAAGCACCTGTATATATGACAAGATGGCAGTCCCAGAGTGTACTGGAAAATTGAAAATATGTAACATTTGGCTGAGAAATGGATACCTAAGTTTTGGTTGCTGGCTTGACAACAATTTGAATTTATCCAGTCAGTTTAAATTATGCCCCATGATCCTAAAACCCAATCAAGTTTGAATTTATTGTTTTGCCAACATAGAACCAACGAGACAATCCAACGTTTTGGGGGTGGGGCATATAAAATGTAGGCATTTTGAAAATTGATCAGAGAGCAACTGTCATCAAGATAGAAATGCATAGACAGCTAACATCTTCTCCGAGAAAGTAGGAAACACTCTCTATCAAAAGTATCTTTTCATATGAAACATGCTCACAGTAAAAAGAAAGATGACGATTTAGAGATCCTCAGTCAGAAGAAGAAAGACACAGAGGATGATCACGGCTGTGTGGTTTTTACATTAATTTGATGTAATTTTGGTAAATATCTGATTGGATCAGCATATTGTTATCGAGTCGGAGGCAGATAATTAGCAGTTAAGAGAAAGGAGGGTTTAGAATTGTGAATAGTTGCTTAATGTTAATTTTGAGAGTTAAAAAAAACATTATCTTCTTTAAATAGTGGAATTTGTGAGTTCTCTGTCACTCATACTTTAACAGATTACAAGGCCAGGCAAGCTTTTCTGTGTGTTTGGTTTAATTAACAGAAGGATTCACCTCCATGTAGTAACATTTTGAAACAATGTCCCCTGATATTTGACCCCTCCACTAAAGGGAAAGGTTTCTCCCTAATCACCCTGTCTATGCCCCTCAAAACTTTGAACATCTCATTCAGATCCCCTCTCAGTATTTGCTGCTTTATGTAAAACAAACTTAGCCTATCTAAACCATGGTGAATCTCTTCTGCGCCTTTTCTAGTGTAATTACATCCTTCCTATAGTGTGGTAAACAGAACTGCACATGGTTAGGCCATAACTGGAGTACTAATGTTATATAAAGCTTCTTCATAATGCCCTCCTCCTGCATTCAAGGTCTTGACTAATAAAGTCAAGTATCCTATATGCCTTCTTAACCACCTTATCAACCTGTCATAGAGAAGTGGCAGATAGAATTTAATTCAGATAAATGCGAAGTGCTGCATTTTGGGAAAGCAAAGTGTTGCTGAACAAAGAGACCTTGGAGTGCAGGTTCATAGCTCCTTGAAAGTAGAGTCGCAGGTAGATAGGATAGTGAAGGTGGCGTTTGGTATGCTTTCCTTTATTGATCAGAGTATTGAGTACAGGAGTTGGGAGGTCATGTTGTGGCTGTACAGGACATTGGTTAGGCCACTGTTGGAATATTGGGTGCAATTCTGGTCTCCTTCCTATCGGAAAGGTGTTGTGAAACTAGAAAGGGTTCAGAAAAGATTTTCAAGGATGTTGCCAGGGTTGGAGGATCTGAGCTACAGAGAGAGGCTGAAAAGGCTGGGGTTAATTTCCCTGGAGAGTCAAAGACTGAGGGGTGACCTTATGAAGATTTATAAAATCATGAGGTGTATGGATAGGTTGAACAGCCAGGGGACTCTATATACAGCATGGAAACAGACACTTTAGTCCAACTCGTCCATGTTGACCAGACCTGTCCTGGTCCCTTCAAGGATTTATAGACATACATACCAGGGTTCCTCTGGTCCTCTACACTTTCTAGGGTCCTACCATTGAAACCGTGCTCCCTTGACTTGTTAATCCTTCCAAAATGCATCACTTGACAAATTTCAGGATTAAATTCTATTTTTCACTGTTCAGCCCATCTGACCAAACTGTCCATATTGTTCAGTCTTTTGAGACCTGCTTCTTCAATATTTAGTATTTCACCAATTTTTGTGTCATGTATAAACTTACTGATCACACATCTTACATTCACATCTATATCATTAACATCAAGAAAATGGATAGCATGACCAGCACTGAACCCTGTCACATGCCACTGGACACAAGCTTTCAATCACTAAACCACCCTTCAACCATCACCCTTTGCTTTGTGCCACTAAGCCAATTTTGTATCCAATTTACCAAATCCACGTGTTTATCAAAAACTTAAGCTTCTTAACCAAAATGCCGTTGCAATGTAGACTACATCTACTGCACTATTCTTATCTACACACCTAACTACATGCTTGAAAGATCTAATCAAATTTATTAGATATAAATTCTCCCTTACAATGCCATGCTGACTACCTGTGACTAATCCCTGCCTCATCAAGTGGACATCAATTACAACAATTTTGTAATGTTTGCAATAATTTCCTTTCCACAGATGTTAGACTCACTGGCCTGTAGTTTACCGGTTTATCCCTATTAGCCTTCTTGAATAATGGTACCACATTAGCACCACAGAGGACTTGAAATTTAATGTCAGAATTCCTGAAATTTCCTCATTTGCCTTCCATAGCAATCTTAGATATTTCTCATCTGGCCTTGAGGGCTTTATTCACTTTCAAGACAGCTAAAACCACTAATACCTGCTAATTTGTTGAAGCATATTACAGTAACTTCCTAATTTCTAGACTCACTACCCTTTTTCTATTGTGAATAGATGCAAGGTACTCATTTAAAAATGTTGGCTGTGTCTTCCAGCTCCACACACAGATTGCAACTTTGGGTCCTAATAGGTCCTATTCTTTCCAGGTTTATTTTCTTGCCCTAGGTAGTTATAAAAAGCCTTTGGATTTTCCTTAATGTTCCCCACAAGACTGTTTTCAAGACCACTGTTTGATTTCCTAATTTCATTTTTAAGCAACCCTCTGCTCTTTACATTTTCATTTAGTCAATCTGTTCTGAGGTATTCTTGCACAACTCTGGGGAAGGTGAGACATGAATCTGGGCCACCTGCCTCAGAGGTGTGACATTACCAATAGACCACAAGAGCCCCACACCCCCACATTTTATGTTCTACTTCAGGGCATCTGCTTTTTGCCAAGCCTGGATGCCTTGTTTATTAGTTCCCAAGTGATTTACTAGCTTCACTTAATGCTAACTGTATGGCTAAAGCTTTGGTCAAGAACTAACCTAACTGCTTCATGGTAACAAAACCCTCATCAGGTTGAATTTATGTAGTTCAGGAGATTCGACGTTTCGGGCACAGGCCCTTCTTCAGGAATGAGCAGAGAGTGTTCAGCAGGAGAAGATAAAAGGTAGGGAGGAGGGACTTGGAGGAGGGGCGTTGGAAATGTGATAGGTGGAAAGAGGTCAAGGTGAGGGTGATAGGTCGGAGTAGGATGGAGGCGGAGAGGTCAAGAAGAAGACTGCAGGTCAGGAAGGCGGAGCCGGGCTGGAGGGATTCGGCTGAGACAAGGGGAGGGGGGATGAAGAAACTGGTGAAGTCCAAGTTCATCCCCTGCGGTTCTCTGGGCCACCCAGACGAACCAACCCAACCAACCTGTAGCACAGCATTTCAACTCCCCCTCCCACTCCACCGAGGATATGCAGGTCATTGGACTCATCCACCGCCAAACCACAACAACGCGACGGTCGGAGGAGGAGCGTCTTATCTTCCGACTGGGAACCCTCCAACCACAGGCAATGAACTTGGACTTCACCAGTTTCTTCATCCCCCCATCCCCCCAACTTGTCTCAGCCGAATCCCTCCAGCCCGGCACCGCCCTCCTGACCTGCAGTCTTCTTCTTGACCTCTCCGCCTCCATCCTACTCCAACCTATCACCCTCACCTTGACCTCTTTCCACCTATCACATTTCCAACGCCCCTCCTCCAAGTCCCTCCTCCCTACCTTTTATCTTCTCCTGCTGAACACTCTCTGCCCATTCCTGAAGAAGGGCCTGTGCCCGAAACGTCGAATCTCCTATTCCCTGGATGCTGCCTGACCTGCTGTGCTGTTCCAGCAATAAAGTTTCAACTTTGATCCCTGCGGTACCCCACTGGCCACTGCCTGCCATTCCGAAATGGAGCCGTTTATCACTAC
>NC_057715.1:48852538-48860238 GCF_004010195.1 Chiloscyllium plagiosum
GAGTGTGGTGTTGGGGGTGGTGTTGGTGGTGGGCGACCAGCGATGTTGGAGACGGGCAGGGTCGATATTGGATGTGTTTGGGCGGGGGGGTGAGGGGAGTTTTTGGGGACCAGGTGGGGGGACGGGGCTCACACATGATTTGCTGCTGCCTAGTCTCCTGAACGGGGAGCAGACCTTACTGAAAACTCCGAGCCGCAGAGGAGATGCATTGAATTGATTAAGCGAATAATCAATTATCCGAACAAAATAGTGTCCGCCCATCTCCATCGAATAATCGACGTTCCTCTGTATAATGTCACTCTGTTATCAGGTCTCCCTGCTGTCAGGAACATTCCAGCAATCATATGATTCCCCTCTACTACCAGGAAGGAAGTTTCTCTCCACTATCTACAGTTACTTATTTAAAGAAATTCAGTTAAATTACTTAACATTAGCCCAGATGTATAAAATGTAATGGCAATTGCCTAAAAAGTCATTGATTATAGTGAGATCAACTTTTCTTTTTGATATTTAAAAAATAACAAACTTTAAGCAAGCTTGCTGGAAGATTTCCATCCAAGCTTCCCATATCAGGAATGTCTGATGTTGCTCTTTCTCTTTAAAATTCCCATGAGACATTTTCTGACTGTGGGAACTGCTGTGTTTGGCTTGCAATTCTTTGAACAAGTTCTCTGCCTCCCTCAGTCCTGAAGAAGGGTTACACCTGAAATGTCGACTTCTTCACCTGCTGATGTTGCCTGGCTTGTTGTATCCTTCCAACTTCCTGCTTGTCTACCCTGCAATTCTCTTCAGTCATCTTGTGTCTACTAAAAGCCACAAGCATCCATTTTATGTAACCTTCAACCATGGGCAACTCCAACATTTATCATCTGCTTGACATAATAGCATTCCTAATCTCAGTTCAGTACCTTTTGGCTGGAGGTTACTGAGCTGTGACAGATGGTGACTAAACAAGGGAATACAATAATCCTTCTCACCATTAGGGGCAACTTTAGACCTTGCCCTTACACTGGTGAGCTGGTGCTGTAACCAATAAACTGTGATCTTTGATTCTGGAAATAGTAAGGACAAAGCTCCTCTCCATTTGTTATCAGGAATGTAGTGTCCTCTTTGTTTCCTTTTTGAGGTATGGCCTGTACAGGATTTGGAGACACAAACTTGACCACTATCTTTCTCTCCTGCTTGTCTCGGGTATCGGGTGGTGAGGGAGCTGCAGTGGAGGAGGCCCAGGACCTGCATGTCCTTGGCAGAATGGGAGGGGGAGTTGAAATGTTGGGCCACGGGGCGGTGGGGTTGATTGGTGCGGGTGTCCCGGAGATTATCCCTGAAGCGCTCTGCGAGGAGGCATCCAGTCTCCCCAAAGTAGAAGAGACCGCATCGGGAGCAACGGATACAATAAATGACATTGGTGGAAGTGCAGGTGAACAGATTGTTGATGATCATCACTCCCAGAAACTTGACACTCTTGATGTCTCCACCTCAGCATCACTGATGCAGACAGGGACATGCCCTTTTCCCCAACTTCCTGAAGTCAATGACCAGGTCCTTCATTATGCTGACGTTGAAGAAGAAATTGTTGTCCTTACACCATGCCACTAAGCATTCAATCTCTTTCCTACATTTTGTCTCATGCTTGTTTGAGATCCATCCTACAAAGGTGGTGTTGTCAGAAAACCTGTAAATGGAGGTGGGCCAGAATTTGACTACACAGCTGTGAGTGAATAAGGAGTATAGTGGGGAGGTGGGGTTGAGTGTGCAGTGATGCCTTGTTGAGGAAGTCTTGTTGCCTATTCTAACTGATTGCAGGCTATGGGTTAAGAAATCGAGAATCCAGTTAGAGAGGGGAGATCCGAGACATAGGACTTGAAGCTTAGAGATGACGTTGTTTGGAATTATGGTATTGGAACCTGAGATAGGTATCCTTGTTATCCAGATGTTTCAGGGATGAGTGTAGTGCCAGGGAGATGTTGCCTGGCTTGTTGTTACCCGTGGACCTGTTGCACCAATAACATAGAAAATAGGTGCAAGAGTTGGCCATTTGGCCTTTGAGCCTGCACAATCATTCAATACAACCATAGCTGATCATGCATTCCATTCCCACCTTTTCTTTAGGCACAAGGGCCACGTCTAGCTTCCTCTTGAATATATCTAATGAACTGGCCCCAACAGTTTTCTGTGAGAGAGAAATTCAACAGGTGCACAACTCTCTGAGTGAAGAAATTCTTTCTCATTTCAGTCCTGAATGGCTTACCCTTTATTCTTAGACTGTGATCCCTAGTTCTGGACTTTCCCAACATTGGGAACATTCTCCCTGCATTCAGCCTGCCTAGTCCCATCATGTTTCCATAAGATCCCCCTCATTCTTCTAAGTTCCAGCAAATTCAAGACCAGTCGATCCAGTCCTTCCTCATATGTCAATCATGCCATCCCAGGAATCAGTTTGGTGAACCTTTGTGTGTTCCCTCAATAGCAAGGATGTCCTCCCTCAGACTACGAGACCAAAAATGTACACAATACTCCTCAAGGCCCTGCAGCAAGATAGCTTTATTACAATACTCAAATCCTCTCATTATGAAGGCCATCATGGTATTAGATTAGATTATATTAGATTAGATTACATTACATTACAGTGTGGAAACAGGCCCTTAGGCCCAACAAGCCCACACTGACCCGCCGAAGCGCAACCCACCCATACCCCTACATTTACCCCTTACATAACACTACGTGCAATTTAGCATGGCCAATTCACCTGACCTGCACATCTTTGGACTGTGGGAGGAAACCGGAGCACCCGGAGGAAACCCACGCAGACAAGGGGAGAACGTGCAAACTCCACACAGACTGAGGTGGGAATTGAACCCGGGTCTCTGGCGCTGTGAGGCAGCAGTGCTAACCACTGTGCCACCATGCCGCCCCAATTAGCTTTCCTCACCACCTTCAGTGGTGGTGACCTTCAGTGCTAACCTTCAGTGACTGTTCCAACGTGACACCCAGACCTCATTACACCTCACCTTTTCCCAAACTTCCACCATTCAGATAATAATCTGCCTGTTTTTGCGATCAAAGTGGATAACCTCACATTTATCCACATTATGTTGCTTTTACCCACTCAGCCAGTCTGTCCAAGTCACCCTGCAGTCTCTAAGCATCTTCATCACAACACATACTACCACGCAGCTTAGTGCAAATTTGAAGATGTTACATTCAATTCCTTCGTCCAAATTGTTAATGTATATTGTGAACACCTGAGGTCCCAACACTGAACCCTGCATTACCCAACTTGTCACTGCCTGCCATGCTGAAAAGCACCCATTTATTCCACCTCTCTGCTTTCTGTCTGTCAAACAGTTCTGTATCCATGTCAATAAATTACTTTCAATACCAAGAGCTTTAATTTTCCTTACTAATCTCTTGTGTGGAACTTGTCAAAAGTGTTTTGAAAGTCCAGATACACAACATCTACAGATTCACTCTTGTCCACTCCACTGCTCACACTCTCAAAAAAGTCCATAAGATTTGTCAAGCATGACCCTTTAGTAAATCCGATTCTGTTACTGCTTTCCAAAAGTTCAGTTATAACATCCTTAATGATCAACTCAAGTATTTTCTCCATCACTGATGTCAGGCTAACCGGCCTATAGTTCCTCATTTTCTCTCTCCCTCCTATTTTAAAGAGTATAGTTACATTAGCTACACTTCAGTCCATTGGAATTCTTCCAGAGTCTACAGAATCCTGAAAAAGGATCACCAATGCATCTGTTATTTCTAGGGCCATTTCCTTAAGTACTCTGGGGACTTATCCAGTTTTAATCTCATCAATTTCTCCACACCATTTCCTGACTAATAAAGATTTCCTTCAGTTTCTCCTTCATTCTTGACCCTCTGTCACCCAGCATTTCCGAAAGTTTATTTGTGTCCTCCTTAGTGAAGACAGATCCAAATTACTGGTTCAACTGGTCTGCCATTCTCTTTGTTGTCCGTTATGAATTCAGCTGATTCTAACTGCAAGAGACCGACATTTGTCTTCACAAGTCATTTTCTCTTCACAAATATATAGAAGCCTTTGCAGTCAGTTTTTATGCTTTCAGCAAACTTACTTTCATATTCTATTTTCGCTTTCCAAGTTAAGCCCTTTGTCTTCCTTTGCTGAATTTTAAATTTCTCCCACTTCTCGGGTTTGCTGCTTTTTATGGCTAATTTATATGCCTCCTCTTTGGCTTTAATACTATCTCTTGTTAGCCATGGTTGAGTCACCTTCCCTGTTGTACTCTTATGCCAGACAGGGATGTACAATTGTTGGCATTCATCCACGTGTTCTTTAAACGTCTGCCGTTGCTTATCCACTGTCAACCCTTAAGTTCACTTGGTCAGCTTATCCTAGCCATGCATGTTTCATACCATCAAAGTTAACTTTCTTTAAGTTCAGGATGCTGGTTTCAAGCTTAATTGTGTCATTCTCAATTTTAATGAAGAATTCTACCATATTATGGTCACTTTCCCCAAAAGGATCTCATACCGCAATGTTGCTAATTAATCCTTTTTCATTACACAATACCCAGTCTAATACGGCTTGCTCTTGAGTTGGTTCCTCAACATATTAGTCGAGGAAACCATCTCTCATAAATTCCACGAAATTCTCCCCTATCATATTGCTTCCAGTCTGGTTAGTCCAATCAATGTGTAGATTGAAGCCACCCATAAAAACTGCTGTGCCCTTATAGCATGCATCTCTAATTTCCTGTTTGATACAGTCCCCAACATCACAACTACTGTTTGGTGGTCTGTACACAACCCCTACTAACATATTTTTACCTTTGGTGTTCCACAGCTCCACCCAAACTGATTCCACATCATCCAGGCTAATATCCTCCCTTAAGGAGGGTTAATCTCCTCCTTAACTAGCAACACGAATCCACCATCCTTTCCTTTCCATCTTTCCTGAAAATTGAGTTCCCATCCTTGACCACCCTGGAACCAGGTCTCTTAGACCCAACTACATATAATCCATTATTAACTGTTTGTGCAGTTAATTCATCCACCTTATTACAAATGCTCCTCGCATTGAGACCCAGAGCCTTCAAGCTCATTTCTTTGACATTTATTGCCATTGTAGTATCATTGTGAAACATGGCCCTTTTTGATTTTTGTCTTTGGTTTCTCTGCCTTCCACTTCCACTTTTAGAGTCATAGAGATGTACAGCATGGAAACAGACCCTTCGGTCCAACTCGTCCATGCCGACCAGATATCCCACCCCAATCTGGTCCCACCTGTCCATATCCCTCCAAACACTTTCTATTCATATACCCATCCAAATGCCTTTTAAATGGTGCAATTGTACTAGCCTCCACCACTTCCTGTGGCAGCTCATTCCATTCAAGAACCACCCTCTGTGTGAAAAGGTTGCCCCTTAGGTCTCTTTTAAATCTTTCCCCTCTCACCCTAGACTTATGCTCTCTAGTTCTGGAACTCCCCACCCCAGGGAAAAGACTTTGTCTATTTATCCTATCCATGCCCCTTATGATTTTATAAATCTCTATAAAGTCACCCCTCAGCCTCCGGTGCTCCAGGGAAAACGGCCCCAGCCTGTTCAGCATCTCCCTATAGCTCAAATCCTCTAACCCTGGCAACATCCTTGTAAATCTTTTCTGAACCCTTTCACTCCCTAGGACCTTACCATTAAGTGTATAAGTCCTGCTAAGATTTGTTTTCCCAAATTTATCTAAATTAAACTCCATCTGCCATTCCTCAGCCCATTGACCCATCTAATAAAGATTCCATTGTATTCTGAGGTAACCTTCTTCATTGTCCACTGCACCTCCAATTTTGGTGTCATCAGCAAACTTACTAATGCTTACACTCCAAATCGTTTATATAAATGATGAAAAGTAGTGGACCCAGCACTCATCCTTGTGGCACTCCACTGCTCACAGGCCTCCAGTCAAACAGTCAGGCCAGGCAGGGACAAAGGAGAGAACAAGGTAGGACTGATAAATTAAGCTGTATTATTTCAATGCAAGAGGCCTAACAGGGAAGGCAGATGAACTCAGGGCATGGTTCGGACTGGGATATCATTGCAATTACAGCAACATGGTTCAGGGATGGACAGGACTGGCAGCTTAATGTTCCAGGATACAAATGCTACAGGAAGGACAGAAAGGGAGGCAAGCAAGAAGGGGAGTGGCGTTTTTGATAAGGGATAGCATTAAAGCTGTACTCACAGAGGATATTCCTGGAAATAGATCCAGGGAGGTTCTTTAGGTGGAATTGAGAAATAAGAAAGGGACGATCACCTTATTGGGATTGTATTATAGACCCCCTAATAGTCAGAGGGAAATTGAGAAAAAATTTGTAAGGAGATCTCAGTTATCTGTAAGAATAATAGGTGGTTATGGTAGGCGCTTTTAACTTTCCAAACATAGATTGGGACTATGTTAAGGGTTTAGATGGGGAGGAATTTGTTAAGTGTGTACAAGAAAATTTTCTGATTCAGTATGTCGATGTACCTACAAGAGAAGGTGCAAAACATGACCTACTCTTGGGAAATAAGGCAGGGCACGTGACTGAGGTGGCAGTGGGGGAGCACTTTGGGGCTAGCGACCATAATTCTATTAGTTTTAAAACAATGATGGAAAAGGATAGACCAGGTCTAAAAGTTGAAGTTCTAAATTGGAGGAAGGCCAATTTTGATGGTATTAAGCAAGAACTTTCAGAAGCTGATTGGGCACAGATGTTCGCAAGTAAATGGACGGCTGGAAAATGGTAAGCCTTCAGAAATGAGATAACGAGAATCCAGAGAAAGTATATTCCTGTTAGGGTGAAAGGGAAGGCTGTTAGGTATAGGGAATGCTGGATGACTAAAGAAATTGAGGGTTTACTTAAGAAAAAGAAGGAAGCATATGTCAGGTATAGACAGGATAGATCGAATGAATCCTTAGAAGAGTATAAAGGCAGTAGGAGTACACTTAAGAGGGAAATCAGGAGGGCAAAAAGGGGACATGAGATAGCTTTGGCAAATAACATTAAGGAGAATCCAAAGAGTTTTTACAAAGACATTAAGGACAAAAGGGTAACGAGAGAGAGAATAGGGCCCCTAAAAGATCAGCAAGGCACCCCTGTGTGTGGAGCCACAGGAGATGGGGCAGATACTAAATGAGTTTTTTGCATCAGTATTTACTGTGGAAAAGGACATGGAAGATATAGAATGCAGAGAAATAGATTGTGACATCTTGAAAAATGTCCATATTACAGAGGAGGAAGGTCTGGATGTCTTGAAACGCATAAAATTGGATAAATCATCAGGACCTGATCAGGTGTACCCCAGAACTCTGTGGGTAGTTAGGGAAGTGATTGCTGGGCCTCCTGCTGAGATATTTGTGTCATTGATAGTCACAAGTGAGGTGCCAGAAGACTGGAGGTTGGCTAACATGGTGCCACTGTTTAAGAAAGCTGGTAAGGAGAAGCCAGGGAACTAAAGACCAGCGAGCCTGACATCGGTGGTGGGCAAGTTGCTGGAGGGAATCCTGAGAAACAGGATGTATGTGTATTTGGAAAGGCAAGCACTGATTAGGGATAAAAGAGGTAAAAACAATGACTACAGATGCTGGAAATCAGATTCTGGATCAGTGGTGCTGGAAGAGCACAGCAATTCAGGCAGCATCTGACGAGCAGCAAAATCGACGTTTCGGGCAAAAGCCCTTCA
>NC_057715.1:48861620-48867337 GCF_004010195.1 Chiloscyllium plagiosum
TGTCAGTGTCAAGTCGGTCGTCATTAATGGAGATGGAGAGGTCCTGGAAGGGGATGGAGGTGTCAGAGACGGTCCAGGTAAATTTAAGGTCAGGGTGGAATGTGTTGGTGACGTTGATGAATTGCTCAACCTCCTCACGAGAGCACGAGGTGGCGCCAATGCAGTCATCAATGTAGCGGAGGAAGAGGTGGAGCGTGGTGCCGGTGTAATTACGGAAGATCGACTGTTCTACGTAGCCAACAAAGAGACAGGCATAGCTCGGGCCCATACGGGTGTCCATGGCTACCGCTTTGGTCTGAAGGAAGTGGGAGGATTGGAATGAGAAATTGTTAACGGTGAGTACCAGTTCGGCCAAACGAATGAGAGTTTCGTTGGAAGGGTACTGTTGGGGACGTTGGGAGAGGAAGAAGAGGAGTGCTTGGAGGCCCTGGTCTTGGTGGATGTTTGTGTAGATGGATTGGATATCCATGGTGAAGATGAGGCGTTGGAGGCCAGGGAAACGGAAGTCTTGGAGGAGGTGGAGGACGTCGCTGGTGTCTCGAAAGTATGTGGGGAGTTCCTGGACGAGTGGGGATAGAACAGTGTCGAGGTAGGCAGAAATGAGTTCAGTGGGACAGAAGCATGCTGAGACAATGGGTCGGCCAGGGTGGTCAGGCTTGTGGATCTTGGGAAGGAGGTAGAACCGGGCAGTGCGGGGTTCCCGGACTATGAGATTGGAAGCTGTGGGTGGGAGATCTCCTGAACTGATGAGGTTTTATATGGTCTGGGAGATGCTGATTTGGTGATGGGGGTGGGTTCATGGTCGAAGGTGCGATAGGAAGAGGTGTCCTCGAGTTGATGTTTGGCTTCAGTGGTGTAAAGGTCAGTGTGCCAGACTACCACTGCGCCGCCTTAATCTGCTGGCTTGATGGTAATGTCAGGATTGGAGCAGAGGGATTGGAGGGCTGCGCGTTGTGAGGGTGAGAGTTTGGAGTGAGGGTGGGAGGTAGACAAGTTGAGGCGGTTAATGTCCCGGCGGCAGTTGGAAATGAAGAGGTCGAGGGCGGGTAATAGGCCAGCATGGGGTGTCCAGGTGGATGCAGTGTGTTGGAGGTGGGCGAAGGGGTCCTCGGAAATTGGGCGGGAGCCCTGATTGTGAAAGTAAGCTTGAAGGCGGAGGCGACGGAAGAAGTGTTCGATGTCACGGAGTGTATTAAATTCATTGATGCTTGGATGGAGGGGGATGAAGGTGAGTCCTTTGCTGAGAACTGATCGTTCGTCCTCAATAAGGGGAAGGTCTGGAGGGATGGTGAAAACTCGGCAGGGCTGGGAGCTGGGATCTGGTGTGGGTGTCGTTCGTCCTCAGTGAGTGGGAGGTCTGGAGGGATGGTGAAAACAAGTCAACATGGCTTTATGCATGGGAAATCATGTCTCACAAACTTGATTTGAGTTTTCTGAAGAAGTACAAAGAGGGTTGATGAGGGCAGTGTGATAGATGTGATCTACATGGACTTCAGTAAAGGCATTCAACAAGGCTCCCCATGGGAAACTGGTGAGCAAGGTTAGATCTCATGAAATACAGGGAGTTTTTGTCCTTACTTTACTTCCCTCCAACTTAGAGTCATAGAATAATACAGCATGGAAACAGGCCCTTCAGCCCAAACTGGTCCTTGCTGGCCATGGTGCCCACTCAGCTAGTTCCAATTGCCTGCATTTATTGAATCATTTATCCTGCATTTGTTCCCATCCCCCTACCATATTAGTTTAAACTCTCAAAACAGCACAAGCAAACACTCCCTCTCTTGAATCCCTCCCTCTTGCATCATCCTTCAAGTCATCTTAACTATCCTGCCATCCCCACTCTGACTAGCATGTGGCACTGGTAGCAATCCCGAGATTACTATCTTTGAGGTCCTACTTTTTAGTTTAACTCCTAACTCCCTAAACTCAGCTTGTAGGAACTCATCACATTTTTTTACCTATACTGTTGGTGCCTATATGCACCATGACAGCTGACTGTTCACCCTCCGCCTCCAGGATGTCCTGCAGCCACTCTGAGACATCCTTGACCCTTGCACCAGGAAGGCAACATACCATCCTGGACTTCTGTTTGCTGCTAGGGAAATGTCTATCTATTCCCCTTACAATTGAACCACCCCCCCCCCCCATCACTACAGCTCTGCCACTCTTTTTCATGTGGTCTTATGGAGCAGATGGTGCAATGAACCTGGCTGTTGCTGCATTTCCCTGGTGAGCTGTATAGCTGTTTTGGACCCCTGCACTACCTTTCTACTCCTCTTGTCTGTTGGTCACCCATTCCCTGCCTTCCTCAGTAAATTTTATCTGTGGTGTGACCAACTTTCTGAATATGCTATCCACAATTCCTTCATCCTCTGTCAAGTGGTCAGGCAAGAGCTGCAGCTGGAGACACTTTCTGCACGTGAAGGAGTCAGGGACATCATAGGGATCCCTGAATTCCCACATCGCACAGGAGGAGCATGACACAGGTCTGGGATCTTTTGCCATGACTTAAGTCTTAAGCTACCAACAGTAGCAAAGCGAAGAGAAAGTGAGAAGAAAAACCACTCATTCTCTTACCTGCTGCCTGTGATTTCACAGTTAAACGCCCTTCTACCTCTCCTTTACCCCCATGTCTTCAGCAGCTGGAGTAGAGTCATAGAGATGTACAGCATGGAAACAGACCCTTCAGTCCCACCTGTCCATGCCGACCAGATATCCCAACCCAATCTAGTCCCACCTGCCAGCACCCGGCCCATATCCCTCCAAACCCTTCCTATTCATATACCCATTCAAATGCCTCTTAAATGTTGCAATTGTACTAGCCGCCACCACTTCCTCTGGCACCATGTTTGCCAACCTCCAGTCTTCCGGCACCTCACCTGTGACTATCGATGATACAAATATCTCAGCAAGAGTTGAGGGGCCCTATTCTCTCCCTAGTTACCCTTTTGTCCTTAGCATATTTGTAAAAACCCTTTGGATTCTCCTTAATTCTATTTGCCAAAGCTATCTCCTTTTTGCCCTCCTGATTTCCCTCTTAAGTATACTCCTACTTCCTTTATACTCTTCTAAGGATTCACTCAATGACATATGCTACCTTCTTTTTCTTAACCAAACCCTCAATTTCTTTAGTCATCCAGCATTCCCTATACTTACCAGCCTTTTCTTTCACCTTGACAGGAATCCTGACTGGATTCTTGTTATCTCATTTCTGAAGGCTTCCCATTTTCCAGCCGTCCCTTTACCTGTGAACATCTGCCTCCAATCAGCTTTCAAAAGTTCTTGCCTAATACCGTCAAAATTTGCCTTTCTCCAGTTTAGAACTTTAACTTTTAGACCTGGTCTATCCTTTTCCAGCACTATTTTAAAACAAATAGAATTATGGTCGCTGGCCCCAAAGTGCTCCCCCACTGCCACCTCAGTCACCTGTCTTGCCTTATTTCCCAAGAGTAGGAACATCTACATACTGAATCAGAAAATTGTCTTGTACGCACTTAGTAGCTTGCTATTCCACTGACATGTCTTACCTCTCTACTGCTTACCCTCCTCACTGAAGCCTGGTATTCATATAAGCCTACAGCTTAACCTCCAGCAGCAGTTCAACCACAAATCTGTCCTTCTGAAAACGGCTGCTCCGCTAAAGCTTGCCTTCCTTTCATTTGTTCCTGGGCAGTGACTGAGACAACTCCTCCCAGAATCGTTCTCAACATTGCCATCTGTTGGCAAATGGCAAAGGATGAAGGCAATTTTGTAGTCTGGAGTTGATGTGAGCCATGACTAACCTCTCAAAGCATTTCATAATATGGAACTCAGAGCCAGGAGGGCAATAATTGAGGGTCGCTGCATGATTTATCTTCGGTATCGAGATGATAGTGGTCTTCTTGAAACAGGTGGGAACTGCAGATTGTAGTAAGGAGAGGTCAAAGATGTCTGTGAATACTACCACCAGCTGGTCCGCACAGGGATCTGAGTGCACAGCCATCTGGGCCAGTTGTTTTCTGTGAGAAACGAAGCTCACTTACTTCAATAATTTCAGTCTGTGACAAGATCTGAATCAGTAGTATCGTTTATTCCACTCTTGCAAGAGGGGTGTGATGTCCACTGTCCTCAAGGCAGGCACACAGACACCAAGTTTAACGAGTACACAATATTTATGTAATTTGTTTTTCTTCCCTCCTCCCATTGCTCCTCCCCTGTTTACATCTGTTTCTAATCTAAACTCAGCTGTTTTCTCTGAACTCATCCAGCCTTGTCCATGACAAAATGATTATCTCTGGCCTCAAAGGCCGTTTGACCACGTCCCTCTGTGGTCTTATTGTTATTTATCCTTCTTCACTGCCATCTGTTTCCGTGCTTGCCAAAGCAATATTTCCTTTTATACTGAGCTTTATGACCTCTTGATGGTGGTCCTTTCTGTTTGTTTTTGCAGAACTGGGAAACCGATGCTTGTAACTGTTGTACAGGCATATCTTACTTAACCGACACCCATCTCCCCTGATAGCCCACACTGAGCCTTGTGATTTTTGCAGAAAGAACAACGTGTACAATTCTTTTAGTTACATTTTCCATGCGTAAAGTAAAATTCCTCTTGGTATCTCTGACTGCCTTACCAAGGTAATACCTGATTTCCTGCATCGGTCACTGTCAAAAGGCAGAATGTCTATGTGGTGAGGCTGTCTATTAGTGCTGTTGGTCAAGGTGTGTCAAGCTGGGAGCTCTGGCTAAGAGGAGCACTCTACCTGGCTCACCACCACAGACCAGACCTTGCCAGATACCTTGCAGAGAAAGGACATAGTCCATTGGTGCACCCAGCAGAATACTGCATATAGGATGCCTTCGAAATATCGAAGACAATGATGAAAACATTTTTTTAAAATCCCGAGAAGGCATCATTTTGTTTTTATTGATGGTTAACTTACATTTTGGAAAAAAAGATGCTTGGACTGTCACTAATATCCAGAGTTGACTTATCATGGGATTGCAGAAGGGGGAACTTCCTTTGCCTTTAGAAACGAGACCGGAACAGACTTCGGTTCAGCGTCTAAATGATGAATAAAATTCAAAACGGCGGTAGCGCGCTTCCTTCAGTTTCCACTTGGGCCACTATACTCTGCTGCATTGTGGGATATCCGACCCCGAGAACATTCGCTGCCATCGCTTTAGTATTGTAACGAGCGGCCGCCGGTCTCTCAGGTAACGGGGGCGAGAGACAATCTGCGGGTGGATACAATAACCTACTATTCCTATAAGGTTAGTATGAAGTTCAGTCGTTGTTGAAGTTTTAAATTCAGTTCGAGGTGCTTGAAGGGCAACATTAGTAGGAGCGAGAGTGTGGGTTCCCGGACCGGACAGGAGGTCAGAGGGAATGGCGTTGCAGGTTGGTTTGGGTCGCAGGTAAACCAGCCAAGGGACAGAATGGGTGCATGTAAGGGGAGGCACCAAGAGGATCAACTATTCCTTTTAGAATTTTTTTGAGGGCGCGTGGAGAAAATAGAAGTTGGCCTATGTACAGATCAGATCGTAGGATCCCTACAGTGTGAAAACAGGCCATTTGGCCCATCGACTCTACACCGATCCTCCAAAGAGCATCCCACCCAGACTCATTCCTCTACGGTATCCTTGTGATCCTGTGTTTCCAATGGTTAATGCACCCCCTAGGCACTGAGGACAATTTAGCACGATCAATCCAGCTAACCTGCACATCTCAAATTTGTCGG
>NC_057715.1:48867837-48897590 GCF_004010195.1 Chiloscyllium plagiosum
TCTCTCAAAATTACAGCCAGGTTATGTGTCTTCAGGAATGTTCTTTGCCTTCTCCCATCGAGTCTTCTGTCTGGAATGCTTCTTCCAATTCTTCTGTCAAGTACACCATCTTCCGTCGTTGGTACCATTTTTTTTAGATGATGCTTTCTCTAACACATCGATAACTGTGAGAGCTAATTTCTTAAGGGCTGAGGGTTTTGAGCTCTGGCAGATGACAGCTCTGGGATCAAAACACCTCAACCCTTTGAGAAAAGAAGTTATCCTCACTTCTTTCTTAAATTAGTAACACTTAATTCTAAGACTATGCTGTCTAGTCCGAGACTCTCCCATGAAACATCTCTCTGTATTTAACCTGTGAAGTCCCTTCAGACTCTGTGGTTCTGCATCGTCGAGACTTCAGTAACTACTTTGCCCAGTGGGTTTGCTATTCAGTGCATTTTCATTATCCATTCCCTCATATTTGTTACTTCAATGTAACAAATCACTTTCAAGAATGCGGTACTGAAAAGGAGAAGCAGGAAAATTGATGTTTTGGGCAATAGCTCTTCATCAGGAATGAGGCTTGGGATGTTCCATCTGTCCATCTTCCTTCCCACCTATCTGCACCACCCTCCCCTCCACCCCACCTCCATCCACCTATTGCACTCTCAAGTTACCTTCCCCCCCTCAGCCCCACCCCCCCCTCCCATTTATCTCTCCACCCCTGAGGCTCCCAGCCTCATTATTTCTCCCATCTCTTGTTTACCTTTTTTCACCTTGAAACAGTTTCAAATTCAGAGTTCAAATTAGATAAACAAAGTTTAGATGATTTACATGTATTGGGGAAAAAAAAATCATAGCTTCTCACAGCACAGAAAGTCCTATTTTAATCTCTTTTCCATTTGTTCTTGAAGCTGTGATGGCTTTTATTGTAACAGTTATGGAACCTGTTTGTGCATCTACTCCAATTTTCACTAGGGGCCTCTTTAGTGTTACTGGTAGAAAGAGACTTGCGCAGGTATGTGACCTCTTAGTGTTGGAGGATCCTTCACCTGTTCCTTTTACCACTGTGCTTGCCCAATTTTAATTAATTATGGGCAAGAAAGTGGTGTTGATGCTGCGATGGGATCAGCCATGATTGTATTAAAAAGCAGAGCAGGCTATAGGGGCTGAAGTATCTATTCCTGCTCCTGTTTCTTATGTCTTCGGTGATAGTGTACATTGCATTACAAAGAACAACACAGAACAGCAGTAAGGCCCTTTGGCCCTCCAAGCCTGTGCCGACACATCTTGCCCTTTCACACTAAAACTGTCTTCGCTTACGGGATCTGTATCCCTCTATTCCCTCCTTATTCATTTATTAGTCCAGGTGTCTCTTGAATGCTGCTATTGCGTATGCTTCCACCATTTCCTCTGGCAATGTGCTCCAGGCGCTCATTTTAACTCATATCTAACAAATAAACTGTTGAGTCGACTCTTAATAAATGATCATATTTATTTATTTACACAAAGTGTTAAACTAATCAACTACCTTGATGATCATATACCACCACAATAGATCTTGGCCTTGATCTATGTGGCGATGATCATCTGGTTGTCTTCTCCTGCTAGTCCTAGGGGTGTCTTCTCTTCATAGTGGTTGGTTTTGAGTTACCGCCCCAAGAGTGGTGTTGCAGGAATTCTTATATACTTAGAAGTCTTCACAGCCTTTTGGGAGGGGCTTCAATGTCTGCCAATAGATCAATTTGGGTATTGAGCCCTGATCAGTCGGACCCAACCAGGTGGGTGACATGCCAATGGTAGGGTGGTCCTTGAGCATCCATTCCTGGAGGTGTTAGCATACGTAGGTCAGGTAGCCCTCTTCAAACAAGGATGTGAGGTGCCATTGTGTCTGGTAAACAATTTGATGTTTCCAATTGTTTGAGGATGACATTTCGGTCGATTCTATTTAATTTCAATTCAAGTGTGTATTGTATCGTCTGCAGCTGCTGGGTCATTTGTATACTGTCTGTCTGCAGCTGCAGCCTGTTTGGGTTCTGCAGCATGTTTATTCCAGAGTCTTTGAGCATAGTCACCTTAGGTCGAGGTTTGTCTCAATTTTTTAGTATGCCTCATTTACAATACAGCCTTGATTATCCAAACATTGATTATCCGAACAAGACTTCGAGGACCCGGTGCTTGGGTAAACTGTGTTATCTGAACATTCGATTATCCAAACAAAATACTCCCTGTCTTTGTCGTTCGGATAATCGAGGTCGTCCTGTCCTGTCCATTTTTCAAGAATCCATCATTTTGAGCTGCCCATCTGACCATAGTCCCTCCTCTTGATCCTGAACGTGAAGCTTGATGGATCACAGACCAGTTTCTGTGCGATGACTACATGATCATCCAGGCTTAAGCAAAGCACAGCATAGAATTAAAGAGCTAAATTCTTGCAGTTAGCATATGTGAAAACCACACTTAACTAAGATCAAGCAAACATCATCAAACTATATCTAAATGGAATATCAAAATTCGGACTTAACAGCTAATTAAGCAAATGTGGTTAATTAACATAAATAAGACATTGGAGAAAACGAACAAATTAAAAAAAAATCATAAAAAATCAATGAAATGTTCAAAAACTGGAGCGAACAATGATCAGGTAAGGATTGCTGAATACAAATGAACTAATAATCCAGAGAATATTTTATACAAACAATAGGATTGAACATCTTACACAAGCAGCATGATAAACAAATATTAACTAGGCTAAATCAAATTTACAATGTCGCTATAGCATTTAAGAAACTCATGGAGACGCTGAATTCAGTGAGGTCTCCAGGTTTAGTCTTTGTGATGGTTCACTTTTCCACCAGACAAAGTTGACAATGAGGATGATGAGGTATACCAGGGTAACCTGGATTAACAACACAAACAGATGTGACACAAGCCAGACCCAGGGATAGATTTGTATAATCGAGCCCCAGTCCCAGAAATTCTCCCAGGGCACCACTGCCCAAGTTCCAATCTCTTTTCTGGGCCGTTTGCTAAGCATCCTAACTCAGGGCACTCATTCTTTAAGAATCCCCACCAATCACCTGTGGATTTTACGCTTAGGTAACAATCATCTGAAGTCCCATTTGTTTTCTTGTATGCTGGTTGTTGCATCTAAACACTATACTTTTATTGGAGTGTATCTATAACACACTATCCTCACATTCGCCTGTGTCTGGTGGGCCAAACCGTAACTACCCTGGCTATATATATCCTGGTCTTGTGTTTCTTGTGTGTTGTTTCTGGTGATGATGATGATCCCAATGAAATAGATCTTGATTATGTTCCAAGTGGTCATGGTTGTCCTGGGAATATATCAAAGTTGGCTCTGCTGTTACCTTTGGCTAATACCTGAATAGTTTAGAACAGGTGTAGTGCATACACCCAACCCTCCCCCACTTTTTTTTGTTAAAGAATAGGAACCCCATATCAAATGTTAATTCAGGCTTAGATACCTGGTAAGTTCCAACCTCGGTTTCTAGTGATAGGAGTTTGTAATTTTAAATGGCATGACTGTGGAGTGGTCTGAAAAGACTGAAATGTGGTGTTCACGAATGACCAATGAATTAAGTATGAAGATGAGACTGCTGTTGTGACCAGGGAGCAGAAACTGATATGGAGGTTATATTCAATGAACAATGCTAGGAAAGCCAAAGAATTGTTATCTGGTTAATCCCATCGGCATGTACAGGAATAAGAGTTGGTCCCACTGGAACTACGGACACATGTGAATTGCATGTGAGTTCAGACCATCAGAAACAGTTGCACCTTGCCTTGGGTGGCTGTCAGGACCTACTTCATCACCTGGATTAATGCGTTAGTGTATCTATTAAATAGACATCAGTCTGTCATGAATCCTTGGTCCCTGCGGGTATGACTATATTCTATCCTCCCGGTCCCCATTGTCCATGTCCTGTCATTCCCTCTAGTGGTGACGCCTTGAATGTTGGACATTACTATTACATTAAATGCAAAACTTGCGCCCACACCTCCCCCCTTACTTCCCTCCAAAGCCCCAAGGGATCCTTCCATATCCGCCACAAATTCACCTGCACCTCCACACACATAATTTACTGCATCCTTTGCACCCGATGTGGCCTCCTCTATATTGGGAAGACAGGCTGCTTACTTGCGGAACGTTTCAGAGAACACCTCTGGGACACCTGGACCAACCAACCCAACCACCCTGTGGCTCAACACTTCAACTCCCCCTCCCACTCCACCAAGGACATGCAGGTCCTTGGACTTGTCCATCGCCAGACGGTTGGAGGAAGAGCGCCTCATCTTCCGTCTAGGAACCCTCCAACCACAAGGGATGAACTCGGATTTCTCCAGTTTTATCACCCTCACCTTGACCTCCTTCCACCTATCGCATTTTCAATGCCCCTCCCCCAAGTCCCTCCTCCCTACCTTTTATCTTAGCCTGCTGGACACACTTTCCTCATTCCTGAAGAAGGGCACATGCCCGAAACATCGATTCTCCTGCTCCTTGGATGCTGCCTGGCCAGCTGCGCTTTTCCAGCAACACATTTTCAGCTCATTACTATTCGATGGTTTGGTTCAGTCTACTTTTCTCTGGTCTGTACTAATCTTTTAGTATTGTCACATATCCATATTGTGGAAACTCCATCGAGGGTCTTGAGTCATAAGAACTTGGGGTTTTTTGATTTCCTTGTCTATTGGGAGTTCTGTCACATCTAGATTGTTGAGAATGTGTAACACATTCATGCTGTTAGTCATACCGAGTTGTTCTAATTTGTTAGAGAGTCTTCCATTAAATCAATTGAGAGTATGGGTCAGCTACTGTCCACGACATTAGATTACTTACAGCGTGGAAACAGGCCCTTCGGCCCAACAAGTCCACACCGCCCCACCGAAGCGCAACCCACCCATACCCCTACATTTACCCCTTACCTAACACTACGGGCAATTTAGCATGGCCAATTCACCTGACCTGCACATCTTTGGACTGTGGGAGGAAACCAGAGCACCCAGAGGAAACCCACGCAGACACGGGGAGAACGTGCAAACTCCACACAGTCAGTCGCCTGAGGCGGGAATTGAACCCGAGTCTCTGGCGCTGTGAGGCAGCAGTGCTAACCACTGTGCCACTGTGCCGCCCTCTAACATGGACCAGAGCCTGCTGAATTGGGTCTTCTAATGGAAACTGGTGACTTCCTGTATCACCCATCAGTCAGGTGGTCCCTATGGCTGCGAGTGCAGCCGTGCATGGACTCTACATTTTTGCGCGTAGTGTCGTGTGCACCACAGTGGGAGCACTGTGCCCCTCTATCTCTCCCTGTGGCTGTGTAAGGTAGAACTGGGTTCCTTTGATAAGAGGTTCCCCCCCCCCACCAATTCCTTCATTCCTCCTTACCGGACCCTGGTCCCTGGTTGGAGGTTACGAAAGAAAATCAATTTCCCTCCTTTCTCTGTTTTACTCTTGTATAGTCCATGGGCTTCTTTGTCTCACACCTGGAACATTCTCCTGAGAACATTGTGGCTTGACTCTGTGGCATTGAAGTTTACACATGCCTTCCTGCTCACTTCAGTGGCATGGGAAATTAACGTCCTTGCCCACTTAGCCGAGTCAGCTTTGGATAACTGAGCCCTGTTTAAATCTCTGTGGACTCCTGAAAAGTACATCCATAAGTGACCCGCAAAGGCAGTTGGGTGTTTTTTTTCCCTATACTTGTTTAATCCGTCTATGGGGTTACCTTTCTTGTACCCAATTGCCTTTAGGATCACCTTTTTTGTCTCGGCTTTGTTCCCCTCCATTTAGCAGGGCTGGATTTGCAGACTGCACTGACTGGCTCGGGTAAATAACAATGTGTTTTACCTCCTCTCTTTTCACCCAATCCATGTAAAACCTTTTGTTGCTTGACCCTTTCAAAGAACACAAATGGATCAGCCACTCAGAGTTTGGAACCTTCTTAGTTATTTCCGCTAATTGTGGCACCGTTAACAGACTGGTGTATGATACCACTGGGACATTGGTGTCCCCAATTTATCTTTCAGTGGTAATCTGGTTCATTGTGATAGGAGGTGTCCCCAGGGGCGCTGAAGGAGTTGACTCCTCTGGGAAGGGTGGGGGCGAACTCCGATATTCCATGCACATGGCATACTGCTACGCGCCTTCCCTGAGCTTATCCCACACCCATTTTTTTGTCCTTCTCATTCCTCTTTAACTTCCCCATATGCACACACTATTCTGTTGTGGATTGAGAGTTTGGCTTTTAATTTCTCAATCTCATGCAGGCATTTAGTGTGGGCTGAGGCTGCTGGTTTCTTCTCCCTATCTACCTTTACTGTTGCTTGTAAATCTGCACATGTATTTCTCAATTTCTGCACTTCCTTCTCAGTGACCTATTTTGTGTGCTGGATGTCTTGGTATGTTTTCTCACACTGGGTTTGCCCCATGTGTAGTAGATTTGCTTGATTTCTTGAGGGTCTTGAACTGCGTTTTTCACTTTTAACTCCATGATTTCTCTTTTTGCATCCTCTACTTCTTTACAGACTGTTTTCAACTCCTACTTTGTCCCTAACAATTGTCCCAGACAGCACATCATTGCTGTGACCTTTTCAAGCTTGGAAGCTCGCTTCCCTTGAATTTTCCTAAAAATCATCCCGATATTTTGTCCTAAGGATCCTGGTCCCATTTTATCATTACTAAAAACGTTCTGCCCATTTGGGCCACTTTATCTTACTGATGTATTGCCTTAGCCTTCCTTCTCACATGTGAGAATCTTCCACTCCGGCACCTTTTTCTGCCAGTCTCGATTAACTAAGGGGTTTAATGGTGGATCGGCTTTCTCTATGATCCAGTCCTAATTCCACTGAATCTCTACTGAATTCTGGTGTTTTACCTCACCTATCCCACTAAGGATCCCACACACACATACAAAGGAAACAGTCATTTGCACGATCAGGAGTAACCACCTGCTGGATTTATCTTGTAAAAAACAGTTCATTTTGGACCTTTCTGTTCCCTTTGCTTTACTTGAATTTCTGGCCTTCACCTGGGACAGCTGTCCTCTTAACCAGCTCAGGCAAAATCTCAAGGAATAATAGGTCCCATGGGTTTTGTATTCGGAATGACAGTCAAGGTCCCATCTGGACTCCAAGTTTGTTGCGCATCCCACACAGTGTACTTTAATTCTCATGTCAAACAATGATACTGCGAGTTGTCACAGTTTATTACTTAATAGTAAGAAACAAGAATATTTATTTATTTAACACAATATTATAATAACAAAATACAATACAAGCTAACAATCACATTATAAATCTAATCAACTATCTCGCGCTTTAACGTAACTCTGGATGATCATATACCACCACACTGGATCTCGACCTTGAGCACGTGGTGATGATTGTGAGGTCGTCTTCTCATGCGGGTCTCAGGGCTACCTACTCTTCACAGTGATTGGTCTCAAATTACCACCCCTGAGGGTGCTGTTGGGGCGATTCTTATACTTGGAAGTTTTCACATCCTTTTGGGAGGGTCTTCGATGTCTTAAAACCCAGATCGATCCGACCCAACCAGCTGGTGATATGTGGGTGGTTGGGTGGTGCGTGAGCATCTGTTCCTGGTGGTGTTAGGCACACATAGGTCAGTTAACCCTCCCCAAATAAGAGTATGAGGTGCCCCCGTATTTGGTAAACGGCTCAATATTTCCGAATGTCTGAGGGTGGCACTCAGGTCGATTCTATTCAATTCCAATTCAAGTGTGTATTGTACTATCAGCAGCTGCTGGATAATTTGCATACTGTCTGTCTGTAGCTGTAGCCTTTCTGGATTCTGCAGCATGCTTATTCCAGAATCAAGAGCGTAACCTCTTTTGGTCAAGGCTTGTCTCAAGCATGCCTCATTTGTTGTCCATTTTTCATAAATCCATCACTTTGAGCGGTCATCCAGCGCCACTTGTAAACCTTTTCTGTACCATGTTTGAAGCATCCACATCCTTCTGGTAGTATGATGACCAGAACTGTATGCAATATTCTAAGTGTAGCCTATTAAAGTTCTATAAAACTACAGCATAACGTGTCTATTCTTTTACTGAATGTCCCTTCCAGTGAATGTAAGCGTACCATTGGCCTTTTTTACTACTTTATTTAGCCGCTCTGCCACCTTCAGTGATCTGTGGACCTGCATACCAATACTCCTAAGGATTTCCTGATGAAGGGCTTATGCCTGAAACGTTGATTCTCTTGCTATTCCTGATGAAGGGCTTATGCCCGAAACATCGATTCTCCTGTTCTTTGCATGCTGCATGACCTGTTGTGCTTTTCCAGCATTACACTCTCGACTCCTAAGGGTTCCGCCATTCGCTGTATAATTTCCATCTGTCATGACCTTCCAAAATGCATCACCTCACATTTGTCTGGAATAAACTCCATCTGCCAGTTTTCTGTCCATGTCTCCAACTGATCTATATCCTGCTGTATCCTCTGACAATCCTCCTCACTATTCGCAACTCCACCAATCTTTGTATTGTCCACAAACGTATAATTAGATTGGCTACATTTTCCTCCAAATTATTTATGTAGGTTACTAACAGCAGAGATCCCAGCACAGATACCGTTGGAACATCACTAGTCACAGACCTCATTCCAAAAAGCATCCTTCTGCTGCAACTCTCTGTCACCTATGTCTAAGCCAGTTCAGTATTCATCTTTCCAGCTCAGTTCTAATACCATGTGACTTCACTTTTTGTACCAGTCTGCCACGAGGGACCACCTTGTCAGAGTCTTTACTGAAGCCCATGTAGACAACAACCACTGCTTTTCCTTCACCAATCATTTTTATCAAAAATCTCAGTCAAGTTAGTGAGGCATGACCTCCCCACACAAAACCATGCTATCTATCACTAATACATCCATTGCTTCTAAATGCATATAGATCTTGTCCCTGAGAATCTTTTCAATAATATCTCCATCACTGATGTGAGACTCATAGGCCTGTAATTTCCTGGATTATCCCTGCTAGAGAGCTGAGTGAGAAAGGTCAACAGTGTTCCATCACCAGTTGGTAACTCTGGGAATTGCACTGTCCCAGAAAGTTCAAAGTCACCTAGCCTCTTTTTCAAAATACTAGTCACAAGTGCCTGCTGTTTGCAGATTTCTGCCTAACCCCTTTTCTGTTGCAGTGGTTACTCAGATCCCATCTATATTTCAATCAATGACAAGGAACCCCTGTGTATTGAATCCTGTCAGGATTTGTGGTGTGCCTTTCTGGAGTGTGGGTGGAGAGGCTTCATAATGAATAATATGGTCTCCCACACCACTATATTGGAGCGAGCATATTCCCTCGCTTCCTGGGGAATTGGTATAGGTCAGAACAGCCTTTAGGTTGTGAGCTTGATAACTTAATTTAGGTTATAAGCTCCCTGCTGACTCCCCTGTCTAATCCTCAACACTTAGATCCGTATCTCCATTCTCTCTCATTCTCTTCTACTTGATCGAGACATTTATTAACATGATGACGATTTAGAAAGTTGGACTCATCAGTCTCTTGCCCTCCATGCTTACAAAGTCAATACACCAGTAACAACAATTAATTAAGAACCCATGCAAGAGAGGCAATGCTACAAAATTCACTTTTGGAAGACCCCAATTTCCCAACGCTTGCATTAACTGTATCTGTCAGTTTATTACCTGTTTACTGAACTCATCTGACTCCCCTTGCATCCTATTCCACAGTTCATTGTCCGACCTCATTGTAATATTTCCAAGTTTACTAACAATGTCCTTCAACTATATCAATCATATAGATTTTAACTAACTGAAGTGACAACACTAACCCTTGCTGCACCCCATTACTTAAAGTTGAAATCCTGGAACACTGACAGCATTGTGGGTGTCCATACATCATATGAACTGTAAAACAAAGTCAAGAACTGCAGTTGCTGGAAATCTGAAACAAAAATAGAAATTGGTGGAGAAACCCAGCAGGTTGGCAGCATCTTTGGACAGAAAGTAAAATCAGCATGTCAGGTCTGTTCGAATGAAGAGTCTGACTCTGCTTTCTCTCTACAGGTGTTGCCAGAGCTGCTAATTTTCTGCAGCAGTTTCTGTTTTTAATAAAAGGACTGTAATGGTTAAAAATGGAAGATCTCGAGAACAGTTAACTATCATATCCTGTGAAAAAGCATTTTAAAAATAATCCTGCTGTCTTGAAACAGCCCTATTCTTCCCCATTCGATGGTAAATGAACAGAAAGCAATGATTCGTAGTAAATGTATTTCCCCAAACTCCATCAGCCCTTATCTTGATGGTAGGGTATTTGACGATAGTAATGCCATTTAATGTTAAGGGAATGTAGTTAGGTACTGTTGTTGGGAATGACTGTTGCCTGCCCTTTTAAGTGGAAAATAACAAATATACCAGTTATTTGCGAAACTATTTGCCTGATAAATCTGTTAGAATTCTTTGAGAAGGTTATGAGCATGGACTGGTTGGACCGAAGGATCTGTTTCTATGCTGTAGGACAGCCATTGGACGTAGTCACGCAGCATGGAAACAGACCCTTCGGTCCAACCAGTCCATGCTGAACATAATCCCAAACTAAACTAGTCAAACTGCTTGCTCCTGGCCCAAATCCATCCAAACCTTTCCTATTCAGATACCTATCCAAATGTCTTTTAAATGTTGTAATTGTACCCACATCCATCATTTGCTCGGGAAGCTCATTCCAGATGCAAACTACCCTCTGTGTAAAAAAATTTCCCCCATGTCTTTTTAAAATCTCTATCCTCTCACCTTAAAAATGTGCTCCTTAGTCTTGAAATCCTCCAGAGAAAAAAGAGCTACCATTAACTCCACCTATATCTCCCATTATTTTTATAAACTTCTATCAAGTTGCTTCTCAATCTCCTATGCTCCAGTGAAAAAGTCCCAGCCTATCTAACCTTTCTTTATATCTCAAATCTTCCAGATCAGTTTGGATTTCCAGAAAGTGTCACACAGGAAGCTGCTAAGTAAAAGTGTTAGGGGCAAGATGCTGACATGGATAGAGGATTGGCTGATTGACACAAGACAGAGAGTAGGGATAAAGGGATCATTGAGTTAGACACCAAGAAAATAGAGCTTTGGTCCAACTTATCAGTACCGACCAGACTTAGTCCCATGTGCCAGCGTTTGGCCCATATTGCTCTTCCCCTTCCTGTTCATGTGACCATCCAGATGTCTTTTAAATGTTGTAACTATAGTCACCTCCATCACTTCCTATGGCAGCTCATTCCATACACACACCAACCTCTGTGAACAAGTTACCCCTCAGGTCCTTCTTTAATCATTCCTCTCTCACCGTAAGCCTATGCCCTTCTGTATAAGAAGCAAATGAGGAATTCAAGTCAGTTAAATTTGTAAGTGTAATCAATAATATATTTGATAAAAATACTTTGGCAATTGTAATGGACTGCTGTAACTGTTTGATTTTACCTGTGTATCTGTATTGGAACAAGAAGTTCCAGTTTGTTTAGAAATGTGTCTGTAAGTTTTGAAAACGCAAATATTGTTTGTCTTGTTTCTTTCAACTGGATAAGCACTGCAATGCAACTGCCCTTTTTCCTGTTCGTGTAATTGCTTTCTTGATGATCTTTTATCTAGTAAACTTGAAAATGACTACTGCTGCCCGACCGACGTTTGAACCAGCTAGAGGAGGAAAGGGAAAAGGTGAAGGAGATCTCAGTCAACTTTCAAAACAGTATTCAAGTCGGGACCTTCCTTCACATACTAAAATCAAATACAGGTTAGAATATATTATTTTGTTTTAAGGAGTGTGGAAAGTTGTACAGTTTGAATGAAGTGCTGTTTCCATTTCTGGTAACTTATCAGATTTTTTAAAAAAAGGTTGAGTACTTAAAGTTGTAAAATAATTTGATAGGATAGAAATGGAAAATTTGCTCCCTTTGGTTGTACTCGGAGATGGAACTACTATGGACAAGGCTAGATCACCTCAAAACATTTCAAGACAGTATGCCTAACTTTGCTAGTTATTTTAAATAGATGTAATGCGGATATTCCAGGAGAGATGCAGCTGGTCAAAACCCTTAGTTATAAACACAAACATAAGAGAACAGAATACTGAATAAATTAACCTATCCGAAAACCCAACAGATCATCCCAACTTAATGATGCTCTTCCAAATACTTGTAACAATCCCATTAAACACCCTTTGGCACAAAAAGTAAAATCAAATCTAGGTTCATACAAGAGAGAAGTCAGAAAGAGGAGGAGGATCAGCATGGAACTGCTTCTTTGGGTCCAGCAGCTTCCCAATTGCCTGACTGCCTTCAATGAATAGATAGACCAGACCAGACAAAAGCTCAGCTGGGAGAACTGGTCACTTCCCTTTCATTTTACCAGTTTTTTTTTAAAACTTAAAAGCCTTTTTTCTGAGGCAGTATCTGTTAGCTATAATCAATTAGACATAAATGCCATCCAAGCCCAGATTTCTTTTTTGAACCTGTGATTTTATGATCTTCTGAAAAACAAAATCAAGAACAACATAACCTTGTTCAAGAAGCAGCATCATCACACCTCCTTCCTTAACAAAACATGAACCATCAATGTCCAAAAATGGCTTCATTTTAAAACCCCTTAATTTTAAACTGTTAGCACTGTATAGAACACACGTACATTACATTAGCTATAAACATGCAATCATGAACGACTGCACTCTATTTCAGTCTGTTTTATTCCTGCCACCAAACACCTCTGTTTCTCATTCAATCTCAATAATGCGTCAGCAGTCACGTTTTCTCGTCCTGCCACGTACACAATTTTCAAATTGAATGGTTGTAACAGCATGCTTCATCTAAACAGACTGGCATTTTTTTTCTTTAATTTCTCCACAAACTTCAATGGGTTATGGTCAGTGTAAATGATTTGTCTCAGATATGCTACTGGTAATATAAATGTTGAAATGTAACGCCAAAACAGACTGGCATTTTTTTTCTTTAATTTCTCCACAAACTTCAATGGGTTATGGTCAGTGTAAATGATTGTCTCAGATATGCTACTGGTAATATAAATGTTGAAATGTAACGCCAACACCAAACTCAAAGTCTCCTCAACTGTCAAATATTTCTGCTCAACTGTCAAATGTTCAGTTCCTTGGAGAGTTACCTGATAGGTCTTTCTATCTTTTCATCGCACTCACAGCAGTTGCATCTATTTGCCTTAAATGGCTTCGCGTAATTAGGTGTGGCTAATACTGGGTTAGTGGTTAACACAGATTTCAGGCTGTCAAATGCCTTCTGTCAGTCCGCTGTCCACTGAAACGTCTTGCCTTTCCTTAACAATTTGGTGAGTGGAGCAGCCACACTGCTAAAATATGGAATGAATTTTCGATAAAATCCTTTCAATCCCAGGAACCATAACATTACTTTTTTTTGTCAATGGTATGGGAAACTCCCCAATTATCTTTGTTTTTGCATCCTGTGAGGCCATTTGTTCATGTCAAATAACATGGCCCAGGAAGGCAACTTGGGCTTTGGCAAATTCACTTTTGGCCACGTTTATCCCCAAACTTGCCTTCAAACTCGATCGAACAAGTCTGATAATTATTGCAAATGTTCCTTCCATGTATGACCTAAAATCACCAGGTCATCAATAAATATAACATAGTTGCACAATCTGGCAATTACTTTATTGGTTAGTCTCTGAAATGTGGCTGGCACATTTTTCATGCCAAATGGCATTACTTTAAACCGATACAGTGGATTCGGTGTTAGCAAGCCAAAATTGCCTTCGTTCTTTCTGACAAAGGTACTTACCAGTATCCTCTGAGCAAGTCCAACTTAGAAATACAAGTTGCTTATTCCATCACTTCTTGTAACTGAATTGACTTTGCAATAGTCCACACACAACTGTTAGGTACCATGTGGTTTTGGCATCATTGCTATGGATGAGCTCCAGACACGGTAACTCACTTCAATTGTGTCTTCTTGGAGCATGCATTCAATCTCCTTTTGAACCTTTGCCAACTTTAGAGGGGTATGTCAATAAGGATGTTGCTTAATCGGAACAGCATCTCCTGTATCTCCATCATGCGTAATTAGGTTAGTACTTTCCAGCTGATTTCCATGGGATAGTAATAAGTCTTTGAGATCATTTTGATTTTCCTCTGGTAGGTAACTCAATAATTTATCCCAATTTTTGACAACTTTCTCATTGTTTATTTTAATTTAAGGAATCCTCTGAACTTGTTTCTTCCATCTGTGTCGTAACCAGTAATACTCCTCCTCTTGCTTTCCTTCCCTGTCAAAAATACCTTTTGAGTATATTCACATGACACACTCTGTGAGATTTCTTTTTGTCTGGAGTCCTTATCAAATAGTTCACCTTACTCAATTTCCTTTCAACTTAGAGTCATAGAGATGTACAGCACAGAAACAGACCCTTCGGTCCAACTCACCCATGCTGACCAGATATCCCAACCCAATCTAGTCTCACGTGCCAGAACCTGGCTCATATTCCTCCAAATCCTTCCTATTCATATACCCATCCAAATGCCTTTTAAATGTTGCAATTGTACTAGCCTCCACCACTTCCTCTGGCAGCTCATTCCATACACATACCACTCTGTGTGTGAAAAAGTTGCCCCTTAGGTCTCTTTTATAATTTTCGCCTCTCACCCTAAACCTATGTCCTCTAGTTCTGGACTCCCCTACCCCAGGGAAAAGACTTTGTCTATTTGTTTTATTCATGCCCCTCATGATTTTATAAACCTCTATAAGATCACCCCTCAGGCTCCAATGCTCCAGGGAAAACAGCCATAGCCTATTCAGCCTCTCCCTATAGCTCAAATCCTCCAACCCTGGCAACATTCTGAGTGGCACGGTGACACAGTCGTTAGCACTGCTGCCTCACAGCGTCAAGACCTGGGTTCAATTCCCGCCTCAGGCAATTGTCTGTGTGGACTTTGCACATTCTCCCCGTGTCTGCATGGGTTTCCTCCGGGTGCTCCGGTTTCCTCCCACAATCCAAAAATGTGCAGGTTAGGTGCTAAATTACCCGTAGTGTTAGGTGAAGGGGTAAATGTAGGGAATGGGTGGGTTGCTCTTCAGAGGGTCGGTGTGGACTTGTTGGGCCGAAGGGCCTGTTTCCACACTATAAGTAATCTTAAAAAAATACTTTTCTGAACCCTTTCAAGTTTCACAACATCTTTCCAACAAGAAGGAGACCAGAATTGCACGCAATATATTCCAACAACGGCCTCACCAATGTCCTGTTCAGCCGCAACGTGACCTCCAAACTCCTGTACTCACTACTCTGACCAATAAAGGAAAGCATACCAAATGCTTTCTTCACTATCCTATCTACCTGAAACTCCACTTTCAAGGAACTATGAACCTGCACTGCAAGGTCAGCAACACTCTCTAGGACTCCCATTAAGTGTGTAAGTCCTGCTAAGATTTGCTTTCCCAAAATGCAGCATCTCGCATTTATCTGATTTAAACTCCAACTGCCACTTCTCAGCCCATTGGTCCATCTGATCAAGGTCCCATTGTAATCTGAGGTAACCTTCTGCGCTGCCCACTAAACCTCCAATTTTGGTGTCATCTGCAAACTTACTAACTATACCTCTTATGCTCACATCCAAATCATTTATATAAATGATAAAAAGTAGTGGACCCAGCACCGATCCTTGTGGCACTCCACTGGTCACAGGCCTGCAGTCTGAAAAACAACCCTCCACCATCACCCTCCTGTTTTCTACCTTTGAGCCAGTTCTGTATCCAAATGGCAAATTCTCCCTGTATTGGGGAACTTTGTCGAACGCTTTACTGAGGTCCATCTACTGCTCTGCCCTTAATCCTCTTTGTTATTTCTTTAAAAAACTCAGTCAAGTTTGTGAGACATGATTTCCCACACACAAAGCCATGTTGACCATCCCTAATAAGTCCTTGCCTTTCCAAATACATGTATATCCTGTCCCTCAGGATTCCCACCACCAATGTCAGGCTCACTAGTCTATAGTTCCCTATTAGCTCATTTCTTAAACAGTGGGCACCACATTAGCCAACCTCCAGTCTTCCGGCACCTCACCTGTGACTATCGATGATACAATATCTCAGAAAGAGGCCCAACAATCACTTCCCTAGCTTCCCACAGAGTTCTAGGGTACCCTAGAACTAAATGTTTTAGTCTAAATGTTTTAAAGAATAGTTTTAAGGCTATAGACTTTCTCACGTAGGCAGCACTCCTACCTGGGAACCGGCTACATCATTAGTAAGGACAAATTGTATTCCTGGAGCTGAGTGTTTGTTCAGTACTCCCACCACAACTTCTCCACTCTTCACTAGACACTCTAACTTCACTTTCCATAACTGAGTGCTTCTTGTCTCAGTGTGAATTCCTGTAACTCGTAACTTCTCTGACAGTAGTCCTTCAGAAGTACATATCTTTTCATCTTGCAACTTCACAGATTTGAGTGGATTCTGTATCTCTTAGTATTGTAACCTCTGTATCTGCTGCTCCTGGCCTATGCAAATAAACTTTACCTTTGCAGATATATGGTTTAAGAAGATCTGGCACTTCCTCCTTAACCAACCTCCAACCAGCTGGAATACTGTGGTGCAGCTTCCTAGCCTCCACTGTGCTTTCCGTTACCACTCCAACAAAATTCCGTGGCTTCTTCTGTTTTCCTACATGTGGCTTCCCAGTGCTTTTCTTAACCCGCCAACACTGTGATTTAATTGGCCTACTTTATTGCAGTGAAAGCTTCTTAACTTCTCTTTCCACTTCAAGGGTTTCCTTTTTACCTGTCGTAAGTTTTCCTTCTGTTATTCGCCAAGATCTACTTTTCCCTTTCCACGTGAGGATTTCTCTTTTCCCCAATTTCTATCCCTCACGGATTGAGATTGATTTTGGAAGCCAAATTTTGATTTAGGGACCAACTCATAATCATTAGCCATTTCAGCTGCCAATCTTGCTGTTTTGACTCTCTCCTCTTCCACATGACTTCTCACTACTTCAGAATGTGAATTTTTGAACTCTTGTCTAATTGCCAATTTCTGAATTTCAAACACCCTCTCTTTCTTTCTTTCCTCACTCTCTCCTCTCTCCCTTCCTCCCTCTACCCTCACCTCCCCCACTTCTCTCTCTGTCTCTCCTTTCTCTGTTTTTGTTCTGCTAAAATGATTCATTCTTTTTCTTTCCTCTGCTTGTAATCATAATTCAAACTTTCATTTCTGTTGCCCTTTCCTTGTGTTTTGCCTGTAAATCAAGCTGCTTCATTTTCAATTGAATATTAGCCATCTCTAAAGATTCTGAAGTCATCACCATCAAATGTAAATGCTCAGCAATTGCTATAATTATCTTTCTTGGTGACTGAAAGAGCCATTGCTATCCCAAGCACTATTTAGATCAACTGAATTGAGCACCCAGAACAAAAAACACTAACACCTATCACTTGCTGCCTTTGAGTCCAACAATCCTAATCCCAAATTGGAACTATAGAACAAAGAGCCCCCAATCTATTATGGATCAGGCCAGATCCCCTCAAAACATTTCAAGAAAGTAACCCAGACCCTAACTTTGCTTGATATTTTAAGCAAGTGCAACGCGGAAATTCCAGGAGAGATGCAACTGATCAAACCCCTTAGTTATAAACAAAACAATTTATTTACAAGATTACTGAATGAAACACAAACAAGAGAGAACAGAATACAGAATAGCTTAATCTATCTGAAAGCCCAACAGATACTTGCAACAATCCCCTTAAACACCCCTTGGCACAAAAGGTAAAATCAAACACAGTTTCTTACAGGACAGAAGTCAGAAAGAGAGGGGGATCAGCATGAACCTGCTTCTTTGGGTCTAGCAGCTTCCCAACTGCCTGACCAGACCAGAGAAGAGTTGAGCTGGGAGAACTGGTCATTTCCCTTTCATTGTGCAAGTTTTTTTCTCTCTTAAAAGCCTTTTGCCTCAGGCAGTATCTGTTAGCTATAATCAAATTGGACCTAAAACCCTTTCAAGTCCAGACTTTTCGGAACCTGTGTTCTGTGTTTTTACAACTTCCTGGCAAAACCCAAGGACAACATAACTTTGTTAAAGGAGCAGCATCATCACAGGAGCCTATAACCATTTGCTGTGCCCATTCAGTAGCAAAAATAAGGCGTGCTTTTTCTGGTACATTCAGCTGCGGATGTTTAGACAAATAGAATTTTAAGGATAGAGAGAGCTTTTTATTAGGTAAAAAGATTATCAAGGGGTTTGAAATAAAAGTGGGTGAATGGTATTGTGGTACACATGATCTAATTAAATGGTCATCTTCCAACTCCAACTTTGCCTGCTCCTCCTCTTCCTACTCCCTCACCTGTGATTGTCTGCAGGGCATGTAGTGGTGGTTAATTGATGAAAAAAAGCCTTGGGTGATTTAGTGATAGGGAGAAAAACACATTCAGTTGTCTGTAACAGCACTACTAATTAAATGGTCCTGGGTTCAAGTCCCACCTACTGCAGGATGTCTAATATCATTCCTGATTAACTTGATTAGAAGATTCAGGTGCATAGTCATTTATCCGAAATGCTCAAGACCAGCTGGTTTTTGGAATTCAGAATTTTTCAAATTTCAGAATAAGTGACAGTTTGATGAATTTTTAAAAATCTTACCGGAAGAACAGACTCAGTCAGTAAAATGGGACTCGAGAGAGAATTGAGGCCTGCCAGTGTTGGGCCATGCCCCCACATGTCACATCTGAGTGACACGTATTGAGTGGTTATGGACTTGGGTTAACTGTCTGCATGCCAAATAACCTTTGTTAATGAGAAAAAAAACTTCACAAAAAAACTTTTGGATTTTGGAGCTTTCTGGATTTCAGATAAAGGATTGTCTACCTGCATCTAATTAAATGGGCTCAGGAACTGACTCCTGTTTCTCCTTTCCTCACCGTTAGCAAAATCGTACTTTTTGCAGTTATGAAAATCAGGGAATTTTTTTAATGTCACTGATTAAGATATTCCTTTTACATTACTTATTTATATTTTCCCTCCTCGTTCCCTTTTGTAGAATAAATACATCAACTATTTTCACTGTATAGGTGTTGATGTAACTACTATCATTAGACTTTTTCCAGTTCCATTTTGAGCTAGCCACTGCAAACAGCTCGCATGTGACTGACCTCATAATAAATCTTTTGAGAATCGACGTTTCGGGCATAAGCCCATCCTGTTCCCTGGATGCTGCGCTTTTCCAGCAACACATTTTCAGCTCTGATCTCCAGCATCTGCAGTCCTTACTTTCTCCTCATAATAAACCTTTGCCAGTTCCAACTTGGATTTACCATTATATGGTGTGCTAATTCCAGTTAGTTCATGACAGATCTGGTTGGTTGAAATTGATATACTGAATTCAAATTGCTCTGGCAGTGCTGCTGTATGGATAACTATTAGCCTCAATATAATTTTTAAAATAATTTGTTTTGAACTTGAAGTAAAATTAAAAACAAAATGCTGCAAATAATATAAGTATTTGTACAACTTGTTTATAGGCAACCAACCCAGGATGTCCCTGAAGAGCTGCGCAGTCGTGACTTCCGCAGGGAACTGGAGGAGAGAGAACGAGTGGCAATACGTGAGAAGAATAGGGACCGGCCACCCAGAGGTATACAGTGTTTCTTTCCAAAATTAGGAGTTGCATTGATGTTTAAATTTGTTTTCTGAAAAATATTAAACTAACATCTGATATTTGTAACCAACTGCAGTAGTGTCAAATCATTTCTCCTTGAACTTTAAATTGAACAGTTTGCAATCAATTTTCCTGCTTGGCAATCTTCTCTCTTGCATTATTGGGGCTTTGGAATTGAAGAAATGAATAATTTTTAACAGTTGTTGAAGAGTATTTAGCTTTTAGCTGCAATCTTGGCATGATGTCACAAGGACAAGATAACCAAAGCCTTTCATGGGAATTCCTAGAGGCCTACTTTTCAACCCAGAATGTCATCAACAAGCATGTAGAAATAGATGCCATATACAACTACTACAGAGTAAAACTGGAAATGACACAACCCATCTTAACAGACCGAATCATATAAATATCAAGTTGAGTAGAATGACAACGCTTCACAGAAGTCGCATGGATGATGTTACAGCATGATGACGAGACATTTGCATGCCAACCTGCTAGCTCAGTGACCACATCAACAACCGCAAGATGTCACAAACCTAGTATTACTTGTGTTTTTATTCTTGTGAAACAATCCTCAACATTTATATTTCCATTTTACATCAGAACCTAACTGAAGTGTGAATTTCCTCAGTGGATTGGCATGACGGTAGGAAGCTCAGAGGAACAGAAGGATCTTGTGATGCTAGTCTTGAAGGTGGTTCGGCTGGTTGATGGGTTAGTTAAGAAGGCATATGGAGCTGTTGTATTTATCACTCGATGCGTAGATTTTAAGAGCAAGGAAGTTATGTTGGACTATACAGAACTTTGGTTAGGCCACAACTGGAGTACTGTATGCAGTTCTTGTCACCACACTATAGGGAGGATGTGAATGCATTGGATGGGTGCAGAGCATTAAGATGTCATCTGAGATGGTTATGAAGAGAAGCTGGATTAGTGTTGTTTTCTTTGGAGCAGAGAATGTTGAGGGGGCTCCTAATTGAGATTTATAGAATTATGAGGAGCAGAGGCAGGGTGGGTAGAAAGCAACTGTTATCCTTAGTCAAAAGGTGAAGAACAAGGGGGTACAGTTTTAAAGTGAAACACTGGAGGTTTAGAGGGGATTTGACGAAAAATATTTTCACCCAGTGTATTAGTGCTCTGCTCTGCACTGGACTGCTTGGAATGGTAATTGAAGCGGGTAACTGCACAACCTCCAAAAAACTCTAAACTTGGATGAGTATGTAAAGTGCCAAAACATTCAAAGCAACGGCCTAGATTGTGAAAGTGGGACTAGTTTAGATGACAGTGTATTTTTTTGTGTCAGTACAGATTTGATGGGCTGAAGAGCTTCTTCTGTACTGTATGATTCTGTGATTCTTGTCAATTCACATGAGTGCTTAGATTAATGTCTAGGGCTATGATTCTGCACAAGGCAATTGTTGCATCTGTTCAATAAACATATTTTACTTTTCTGCAAGGCATTAGCTGGGATGCCTCACAGCAAGAGTGATATTGTTTGAACATATGTTTGAGAATGTTGAATTTGTACGTTGTAGATTTGTGACTACTATTCCCTTCATGGCAAAGAGATGAATTCTACCTGTACAGTAATATAACATACAGAACAAACACTTTTTACATGGATGAGGAATCCTGGACATTTTGTCTTTCCTCCTTTCGGATTATTTTGAGAACAACTAGAATTAAGTTGCACAACGTTTATTATAAAGGAAGTGCTCCTAGCTTGGTATAACAGCAAGGGACAAAACAGCGTTTCTGGATAACTTTTCACCCTTTTGCATACTTATTAATCATTGCCTAGATGCAATGCAGAGAGGCAAATTGAGAAGTGGGTTAACCTATCTCGTGCAGGATTTGTGTTTGTGTACGTTACCTCACAGGTAGCACTGATGTCAGCTGACAGCCCAGTATTCATGAAGTATTGTGTGATATTCTCCTTAACATTTTTTTGCAGCTGAAAGATGATGCAGGCAAGAGCTCACTAGGGTGGAAAAAGGGCTTATAATTTTTGCACAACAAATTGTGTAGATCAGGAATGTGTTGCCTGAGTCTGTGGTGGTGGTACACTTTAATTGTGGAATTCAAGAGAGAATTGCCTAATTATCTGGAGAGAGAAAGTTTGCAGGGGTACAAGGAAAAAAGAAGGGGAGTGAGAGATGCTTTTGAGACAGTATAGACACAGTGATTCCATAGTTATGTAGTGCCCATATGACCATAGGATGCCCCAATGCCCTTTTATACTAATTAAGTAGTTTTGAAATATAGATATTATTGTAATTTAGCAAATCACAGTAGGTGATTTACATACATCAAAGCCACAGTTGCTAATTATCTCCGTTAAGATCTTTTTGATGTCGGTTGGCACGGTGGCACAGTGGTTAGCACTGCTGCCTCACAGCGGCAGAGACCCGGGTTCAATTCCCGACTCGGGCGACTGACTGTGTGGAGTTTGCACATTCTCCCAGTGTCTGCGTGGGTTTCCTCCGGGTGCTCCGGTTTCCTCCCACAATCCAAAGATGTGCAGGTCAGGTGAATTGGCCATGCTAAATTGCCCGTAGTGTTAGGTAAAGGGGTAAATGTAGGGGAATGGGTGGGTTGCGCTTCGGCGGGTTGGTGTGGACTTGTTGGGCCGAAGGGCCTGTTTCCACACTGTAAGTAATCTAATCTAAATACTGCCAAAGACCCCTTTCTGTTCCATGGATGTCTTTCATCTCCTAATATCTCCCACTGTATTGTTTTGAAGTATCTGCTGTGGTTGTATGTTAAAGACTGTAGGATTTAGTGAACAAATATGAATTTGTTGCAGAAATATATTAATATAGAAAATACGAACAGGATTAGGCCAGTTGGTTCTGTGAACCTGCAGTGCCATTCAATATGATCATGGCTGATCATCCAACTCCATTCCTGTTTTTTCCCATTCCCTTTGGTAATAAATACTGAAAAGTAGAATATTTTTACATGATGAGTTTTAAATTAATTCGTGGATATGAGCATTGCTGTCTGGCTAGCATTTAATGTCCATCCTAATTGTCCTTGAGAAGATACCATTATGGAAGGAATTCCAAGCTTTTGATCCAACCACAGTGAAGGAATGGCAATATATGTCCAGTCAGGATGCTGAGTGGCTTGGAGGAGAACTTAAGCTAGTGGAGTGTCCATGTATCTGCAGACTTTGTTCTTCTGGATGGAAGTGGTCGTGAATTTGGAATGTGCCATTTGAGGATCTTAGTTGAATTTCTGCAGTGCATCTCATGGATTGTACATATTGCTGATAATGAATATCAGTAACTGAGGAAGTGGATGTTGTGTCAGTCAAGAGGGCTGCTTTGTCCTGGATGGTGTCAGGTTCTTGAGTGTTGTTGGAGCTGCACTCATCCAGGCAAGTAGGATTATTTCTCCAGCTTCCTCATTTCCCCTCCCCCCACCTTATCTCAGTCCCAACCCTTGGACTCAGCACCGCCTTCTTGACCTGCAATCTTCTTCCCGACCTCTCCGTCCCACCCCCTCTCTGGCCTATCACCCTCACCTTAATCTCCACCTATCGCATTCCCAACGCCCCTCCCCCAAGTCCCTCATCCCTACCTTTTATCTTAGCCTGCTTGGCACACCTTCCTCATTCCTGGACAAAGGCATATGCCCGAAACGTCGATTCTCCTGCTCCTTGGATGCTGCCTGACCTGCTGTGCTTTTCCAGCAATACGTTTTTCAGCATTTATCAGCCCAAGCCTGGATATTGTCTAGATTTTGTTGATATTTGAGCATGGACTGCTTCAGTATCTGAGGAGTCACGAAACGTGCAGAACATTGTGCAATCATCGGCAAACATCCCACTTCTGACCTTTATGATTATGACCTTATCACCAGAGAATTTGTCCCCTGATACCCACTGATGTCAGTTTTGCCAGGGCTCCTTGATTCCACACTCGGTTGAATGTCAAGGGCTGTCATTCTCAAATCACCTCTGGTTGTCTCTTTTGTCCATGTTTCAACCAAGGCTGTAATGAGGTAAGGAGGTGAGCAGGCCCAGCAGAACCCAAACTGAACATCACTAAGTAACTAATGACACTTTCCATCACTTTATTGATGATTGAGAGTAGACTGATGGGACAGTAGTTGGCTGGATTTGATTTGTGTACTGGACATACCTGGGCAGTTTTCTATATTGCTGGATAGATGCCAGTGTTGTAACTGTACTGGAAGGGCTTGGCTAGGAGAGCACAAGCCTTTAATATAGTTGCTGGAATGTTATCTGGGCCCGTAGCCTTTACAGTATCCAGTGTCTCTCCAACCGTTTCTTGACATCACAAGGAGTGAATCGAATTGGCTGAAGACTGGTATCTACTGTTTGGGACCATTCGAGGAGGCCGAAATAGATCTTCAATTTGGCACTTCTGGCTGAAGATTACCGTGAAAGTTTCAGTCCTACCTTTTACAGGGGAACCTCGATTATCCGAATACCAATTATCCGAAAATTGGATTATCCGAAGTAGATCTCCAAGTCCCGATAGAAACATTACATCAAAGACGTGTTTCCAACAGTGGTGGTATCTTTTGTTTACAGTGATTAAACAGGCACCATCTCCAAATGACTGACCTCCTTCCCTCCCTCTCTCCCCATCCTTTCCCTGAAGTTCTACAGAGGGGAGTACCCTAACCTGACTTATCCCACAAAGGCGGCAGCAGCAGCAGCAATCTTGTTGTTAGTATACAGTTCGGCCCCAGAGAGGGGCCTGTATGCTGCTGCTAGTCCTGAACGGGGGAAGCAGACTTTAAAACTCCGAGCCCCAGACGGAAGGCATTTAATCGATTTTCGAAATAATTGATTATCAGAATGAAATATTGCCCGCCCATGTTCGGATAATCGAGTTTCCACTGTACATTGATATGCTGGACGCTCTCATAATTGAAGATGGGGACATTTGTTGAGCCTTCTCCTGTGAGTTGTTCAAATATCAATTCACGACTGGATGTGGCAGGATATGATCTGCCATTCAGTAAGTTCAAGGCTGATCTGGTTGTCACCTCAAATGCTACCCAATAAGCTTTCATTCCCTTGCTTAACAATGACCAATCTACCTGCTACTTTTCAGGAAGAAAATTCTGAGGACTCTCAACTCTAAGAAAATATTTTGGCTCGCCTCAGTTCAAATGATCGATACCAGGAAAACTAGGAACCCTAGTTGGGAAATCTATAGCTGTGTGCTGCAGTTTCAGAAAAAAAAGCAATTAGTTAGGATTGACATGAGGTTCATGAATCATTTTGATTTCTCTACCCAGAGAACTATACATTCATTTTGAATATATTTAAGTTAAAAGTTAATATTTTTTTGAATACAGACAGAATAAAAGGATGTAGGGATATAGAGTAAGATGTAACTGAAGTAAAAATGACCGATTTGAATTGTTGATTTGGCTCAAACACATACGCCTACCTCTTTTCCATTATGTATGTTGAGTCAAGACTGACAAATGAAAGGCAGGACAGGTATCTACTTAGCAAAATCTACCTTTGTTTGAAAACTTCTAACTTTCTTGGCTATTCTTGCAGAACACACAACATCATCTTCAAAGAGACCGCGTCTGGATCAGATACCTGCAGCAAACCTTGATGCCGATGATCCATTGACAGATGTAGGTTATGATTTTTTTCTACTTGGTTTATTTAAATATAAAATTTAATTTATTGGTAGTCTTTTCCTTAATTGCAATTTTAGATAGTTCTTGAAAACTTTACTACAAGGTGTTTGGTCTCTCAGATTTGCAAATGAGGTCTGGTTTGGGTAAGGGAATGGTGGATGTAGGCTAGAAATTTGGAACAGTAATTCTGCCACTTGTATTTCTTTCTTGTGCACTATCAATGACCGTTTGAGTTGAGGTGGGCTGTGTGTCCATCCTTTCCTCAGACTGCATTCATATAAGAGAGAGTAAGTAGGACTGGTGGACTGATACATTTGCTGAAATTCCTACCAGTTTAACCAATAAAAGAAAGTATATTTGCAGGTTCCAGAAATTCCTACCAGTTCCACCAATTAAAAAAAACATGCAGACTCCAGACATGTATTGGATAATTAGTTAGACTCTGACAGTGGGTGCCACAGAGTAATCTTTAATCATTGTGAAACTTGTTGATTTAAGAATATATTTAATTGGCATAACATGGTAGCAATATGCCTTTGGAAAATTTTGCCAACACGAAGTGCATATCAAAAGTACAAAATTGGCAAGTAGGAGGGAAAAGTGAGGGGATAAGGATAGATCAGTTGATAACATAAAAAGGAATAACTAATTGTTTCGTAATACAGAGCTAAAATATTGCTGAAAGGGGATGAGCCCTGATTTTCAAGAAAAATGTGCAATGTATGTGTGAATTTATTTTGCCTACATAAAAGTGTCCTGAGTTTTAACATATATGGCACTGGCACACACAACTATGTCATACTGACTGGCAATATTAAAATAGTTTTTGGTATAATTCTTAGTCCAGTTCATGTTATTTCATAAATTATGTCCAGTAGCGGAACCATACCAAATAGTGCTCATATTGTTCTGAGGTATACAAGCACTACTTGGTTGAGCATGATCAGTATGCTACCATTTCAAATAGTCAACATTCTGCCAGTTATTAGGACATACGGTCTACATATCTGACATTGTACTGGCACTAAAACTCATATATAGCACGTTACTCACTTGAGTAGTAAGCAAAATGGGGAGAAAGTGAGGTCTGCAGATGCTGGAGATCAGAGATGGAAATGTGTTGCTGGAAAAGCGCAGCAGGTCAGGCAGCATCTAGGGAACAGGAGAATCGACGTTTCGGGCATTAGCCCTTCTTCAGGAATGAAAGCAAAATGGCCTTTTGACTTCATGGTAGCATCCTTTAGTGGAGAAAACTAGTCATGGTTTTCAGCGGACAGCGGACTTCACCTATTATACAATGTTTGACACATCTTCAACTTTCAGGTAGTCTGAGGTTGGTTAGGCACTGTTTCATGCCAGAAATGGTGGCTATCAGCTCCTTCCATGAGTTAGTGAGTATTGGTTTTATTAGCGTAGCCGTTATTGTGTTGGATAGTTCTAATACACCCAGTATCCGCATCGTGTTTGTATGGTGACACAATGACTAAAGCCCTGTTATGACAGTGCCAATGAAATTTGTCATGTAGCATACAGAATCCCAACATGTATATCAACCAGTGAATGTAGCCTTTGGTAGGAGGTAATAAAGAAGCTATTGGCAGATTTCTCAGCTAATACATTGAGGGAAAGGTGCACATTTGATTGTTTGATTTCAGTCATAAATTTGAGCGCAGGATGGAGTTTACTAAGTTGTATAAAGAAGTTATTTGCAGCTGCAAATTCAAAAATTGTGTATGTGTCATCAATGTTTCGGAAACATACAAAGGTTAGGAAGTTAGTGATGCTTCATGTAACCAACATAGTTGTTAACATTGGCTAGGACTGGGGTGTTCTCATGGCAGTGCCATCTCTTTGGGCTTATATAGTGTCATTGAAATTGAACTCAACTCTGAGTTGCTAAGCTCTTGAGTTTGATTAACACTGATTCAGACGTTGGTAGCACACTTAGTTTGCTATGATGTAGTGACATAATATGTATGTTAATGAATTCTTTGAGAGTCATGCCTGTAGATAGTAATTCATCAGATATTGTTTATGAAATAATTTGGAATACGCTAAGGATTAGACCAGAAACCAATTTTAGAGTATCAGTTGGGTTTTCAGTGTGATGCATTTGCATGTTCTCCAAGCTACAAATATACAGCAGGATGGTCTTATGTAGCCAAAAGGAATCCAGATATATAGTGCCTTTTTAATCGAAACAAAAAAGGGTAATGGAGATTATCAATCTCTGCTGCATTCCTATGACAACACCTTGACCAACCAAAATTGACCTGCCTGGCCTGAGAACTAAGATTGACAGTTAACTGTTCTTGGGCGAGAGCCCTTAATTAGGAATGAGGTTGAGAGCCTCAGGGGTGGAGAGATAAATGGGAGTGGGGTGGGGCTGGGGAGAAGGTAGTTATGAGTGCAGTAGGTGGATGGAAGTGGGGTAAAGGTGATGGTCGGAGAGGAGGGTGGAGTGCGTAGGTGGGAAGGAAGATTGACAGGTAGGACAGGTCATGAGAACGGTGCTGAGCTGGGAGGTTGGAACTGGGGTAAGCTGGGGGGAAACTCGGATATTGCCTGACCTGCTGTGCTTTTCCAGCAACACACACTTTACTCTGATCTCCAGCATCTGCAGACTCACTTTCTCCTAGTTAACTCTTCTTGCTGCATTTCCATGCCACTAATGGCCTAACTTATCAGCATCTTTTTCTCATGCTGTATAAACTGGTGTTCCATTTGCCAATATTGTTTGATGTGTCAGTTCTGATGTGAGAATCTGGAATGCACAAACCTGACTGCCATAGCTGACCTATTGTCTCGGCCTGCTCCTGACTCACCAAGCTGATCTCCACATACCTTGATACTAACCTAACCTCCCTGGTCTGGGGACTCCCCACCCAATTTCAGGACACTACCCACACCCTCCACCTCCTCCATGACTTTCATTTCCCCAGCCCCCAACGCCTTATCTTCACCGTGGATATCCAGTCCTTATGCACCTTTATTTGTCATGACGAAGGTCTCCAAGCCGTCCGTTTCTTCCTCTCCCGGCATCCCCACCAGTACCCTTCCACTGACAGTCTCATTCATTTGGCTGAACTGATCCTCACTCTCAATAATTTCTCTTTTGAATCCTCCCACCTCCTCCAGATGACGGGGTAGCCATGGGTACCCATATGGGCCCCAGCTATGCCTGTCTCATTGTCGGTTACATGGAACAGTCCATCTTCCACAGCTACGCCAGTAGCATTCCCCAGCTTTTCCTCCACTACACTGATGACTGTATCAGGGCCATCACGTGCTCCCATGAGGAGGTTGAAAAGTTCATCAATTTCACCAACACATTCCACCACAACCTTAATTTCACCTGGACCATCTCGGATACCTTCCCTCCCTGGACCTCTCCATCTGTATCAATGGTGACTGACTCAACATAGACATCTATAAACCAACCGACACTCACTGCTACCTGGACTACAACACCTCCCATCCTGCCTTCTGTAAAAACGCTATCCCTTATTCCCAATTCCTCTGCCTCCATTGCACCTGCTCCCAGGAGGACTAGTTCCACCACAGAACACACCAGATGGCCTCTTTCTTCAAATACCACAATTTCCCCTCCCATATTGTCAATGATGCCCTCCAGCACATCTCCTCCACTTCCTGCACCTCTGCCCCTGAACCCCACCCCTCCAACTGTAACAAGGACAGCACCCCCCTTTGTCCTCACCTTCATCCCCACTAACCTTCGGATCCATCGTATCATCCTCTGCCACTTCCACCACCTATAAACGGACCTTGCCACCAGAGATATATTTCCTTCCTGCCTTCCATAAAGACTCTTCCCTCCATGACTCCTTGTCAGGTCAATGCCCCCTGTCAACCACCCTCCCCTCCCAGCACCTTACACTGCCACTGCAAGAATTGAAAAACCTGCAAGCAAACCTCTCACCTCACTTGAGTCCAAGGCCTGGAAGGAGCCTGCCACATCTGTCATAGATTTACCTGCGCTTCCACACATCATTTACTGTATCTGTTGCTCCTGATGCAGTCTCCTCTACATTGGGGACACAGGACGCCTACTTGCAAGAATGCTTCAGAGAACATTTCTGGAACACACGCATGAAGCATCCCCACTGCCCTGTGGCCGAACACTTTAACTCCCCCTCCCACTCTGCCAAGAGCATTTAGGTGCTAGGCCTCCTCCATCGCCAAACCCCAACCACCTGACGCCTGGAGGAGGAGCGCCTCATCTTCCACCTTGGGAGCCTCCAACCACACAGGATCAATATTGATTTCAACAGTTTCCCCGTTTTCCTTCACTCCACCTTATCCCAGATCCAACCATCTAACTTGGCACTGCCCTCATGACCTGTTTTACCTGTCCATCTTCCTTCCTTCCCACCTATCCGCTCCACCTTCCTTTCCAACCTGTCACCATTACCCCCACCTTCAACTATCTATCGCACTC